>NW_024704758.1:3378455-3453782 GCF_018977255.1 Callorhinchus milii | reverse complement strand
TCCAACCAGTATTCTAACACACACCAGATCAATCTCTGCTCAGAATACATATATATTTTTCTACAGGGTCTGAACGCAGAAATGTACAGATTGAACAAACCATTGGGTTTGGTCTGCATATCACACATGGGAAATAATAACCCAGGAAAACCACAGGATAGGGAGGCAGCATTCCTGAGTCTTTCACTACACCGTTACTGAATGGAAAATTAACACACTTTTTTAATATCCAAACTTTTCTGGTCAATATATGAAGTTATGAACTTGTTAGAATTGTAATATATTAGAATACATTAGAATGTACAGCATGGCCTTATTATGGCCTTATTAACCTGTGTTGCTCTGGAACTCCATCCCCCAGTGCCTTCGCCGCTTCCTCCCTTTCCTCCTTCAAGGCCGGTCTCAAAACCTTTCTCTTTGACCGCGCCTTCAGCTCCCCTCTCGACTCTCTTCCTCCTCCTCGCTCCCTCCATTCCCTCCCCTCACCCTGACCATTTCCCCCCTCCTCTCTCCCTCCCTTCCCTCCCCTCACCCTGACCATTTCCCCCCTGCTCGGGTCATGACCCAACTGTGCAGCGCCTTGGGACGTCCTCCTGATGTGAAAGGCGCTCTATAAATGGAATCTTGTTGTTGTTGTTGTTGTTGTTGTTGCTACTTTCGGTGAATTGTGTATGTGTAGCTCTCGATCCCTTTGCTCATCTACCCCATTTAGGTTTTTATTTTCCAAGATGTATGTGACTTCCTTATTCCTTCTACCAACACGTACCACCTCACACTTTTCTACATTGAAATGCATTTGCCATCTAATAAATGTATAGGGTATTTTATTGCACAAGATTTCCTCTAACGGCTTCTCATTCTGGTTCCCCCAGAGTTACAGTTGTACACTGTCTCATCCCTCTTGTTACCTCAAGCCTAGATTTCTCCAGTCACTCCACCCTTTATCAGGCTCTACACACCCGTTACTCAGTCCCAATCCTCCCCTGTACCAGGCTCCACACACCATTATATAAAAGTAAAATTGCTGTACTCCTATCCTCTACTGGCACCCGATACCCAATCCAGACGATCAACTTCAACATCTCTATCTTGACCTTCAGATCCCTCATGATCAAAACCTTTCCTACCTCTGCAATGTCCTCCCATGCTATTCCCCAGGAGGTCCCCTCATCTTTCTGATTGGGCTCCACTGCTCATTCATCACTCAGAGTTCAGCCACGACAACAACAAATTGCATGTATATAGTATCCTTCACACAGGGTAAGATCTCGGAGCATTCGTATGATCACACTCTTAATTTTCTCCCCAAATCCCTTCACCCTCACCACGGGTTCAAAAACATGGTTTGCATACCATTCTTTTTAACCTAAATTCCCCTCCTCTCCTTACCGCTTGGGGCTCACCCATCATTTAAAGCCATTTCATAGAATTATACGGCACAGGAGGCCATTCAGCCCATCGTGCCGCTGCCAGCTCTTTGAAAGAACTACCAACTAGTCCCCCTCCCCCGCTCTTATCCCATAGCCTGGCAATTTTTTCCTTTTTAAGTACTTTCTAATTCCCTTTTGAAATCTATTATCGAATATGCTTCCACTACTCCTTCAGGCAGTGCATTCCAGTTTGTAACAACTCTCTTGTAAAAAAAATTACATTTTAATAACAACAATTTATATTAGAAAACTGTACAAACGTACACACTACTTTAGGCCACATTCCCAGTTTACATGTGGACTCTCAGGGTGAGGCCTAGCACTATATCTCTCTCTCTGGTCAGTGGGAGGTCTGAGGGTCACTCTCTGGTCAGTCTGAGGCCTATGTCTCTCTCTCTCTGGTCAGTGTGAGATCTGGCGCTCTCTGGTCAGCGTGAGGCCTATCTCTCTCTCTCTCTCTGGTCAGCGTGAAGCCTATCTCTCTCTCTGGTCAGTGTGAGGCCTATCTCTCTCTCTCGTCAATGTGAGGCCTCTCTCTCTATCTGGTCAATGTGAGGCCTCTCTCTCTCTCTCTCTCTATGGTCAGTGTGAGGCCTCTCTCTCTCTCTCTCTGGTCAGTGTGAGGCCTCTCTCTCTCTCTGGTCAGTGTGAGGCCTGAGCTCTCTCTCTGGTCAGTATGAGGCCTCTCTCTCTCTCTGGTCAGTGTGAGGCCTGAGCTCTCTCTCTGGTCAGTATGAGGCCTGAGCTCTCTCTCTGGTCAGTATGAGGCCTGAGCTCTCTCTCTGGTCAGTGTGAGGTCTGAGCTCTCTCAAGTCAGTGTGAGGCCCATCTCTCTCCCTGGTCAGTGTGAGGCCTATCTCTCTCTCTCTCTCTCTGGTCAGTGTGAGGCTTATCTCTCTCTCTCTCTGGTCAGTGTGAGGCCTGAGCTCTCTCTCTGGTCAGTGTGAGGCCTATCTCTCTCTCTCTCTGGTCAGTGTGAGGCTTATCTCTCTCTCTCTCTGGTCAGTGTGAGGCCTGAGCTCTCTCTCTGGTCAGTGTGAGGCCTCTCTCTCTGGTCAGTGTGAGGCCTCTCTCTCTCTCTCTCTCTGTTCAGTGTGAGGCCTCTCTCTCTCTGGTCAGTGTGAGGCCTGAGCTCTCTGGTCAGTGTGAGGCCTGAGCTCTCTCTGGTCAGTGTGAGGCCTGAGCTCTCTCTGGTCAGTGTGAGGCCTGAGCTCTCTCTGGTCAGTGTGAGGCCTGAGCTCTCTCTGGTCAGTGTGAGGCCTGAGCTCTCTCTCTGGTCAGTGTGAGGCCTGAGCTCTCTCTCTGGTCAGTGTGAGGCCTGAGCTCTCTCTGGTCAGTGTGAGGCCTGAGCTCTCTCTCTGGTCAGTGTGAGGCCTCTCTCTCTGGTCAGTGTGAGGCCTGAGCTCTCTCTCTGGTCAGTGTGAGGCCTCTCTCTCTCTGGTCAGTGTGAGGCCTGAGCTCTCTGGTCAGTGTGAGGCCTGAGCTCTCTCTGGTCAGTGTGAGGCCTGAGCTCTCTCTGGTCAGTGTGAGGCCTGAGCTCTCTCTGGTCAGTGTGAGGCCTGAGCTCTCTCTCTCTGGTCAGTGTGAGGCCTGAGCTCTCTCTGGTCAGTGTGAGGCCTGAGCTCTCTCTGGTCAGTGTGAGGCCTGAGCTCTCTCTGGTCAGTGTGAGGCCTGAGCTCTCTCTCTGGTCAGTGTGAGGCCTGAGCTCTTTCTGGTCAGTGTGAGGCCTGAGCTCTCTCTCTGGTCAGTGTGAGGCCTCTCTCTCTCTGGTCAGTGTGAGGCCTGAGCTCTCTCTGGTCAGTGTGAGGCCTCTCTCTCTCTGGTCAGTGTGAGGCCTGAGCTCTCTCTGGTCAGTGTGAGGCCTGAGCTCTCTCTCTCTCTGGTCAGTGTGAGGCCTGAGCTCTCTCTGGTCAGTGTGAGGCCTCTCTCTCTCTGGTCAGTGTGAGGCCCGAGCTCTCTCTCTCTCTCTCTCTCCGGTACCTGGCTGCCGGGCTGCGGCTCGGTTTCGTGCCGGGATGACGGGCGGCGATTCTCCCTCTCCCTCACGCGGGCTGGCGCTCCCTGTGGCTCCCGCGCCGGCCGGCGGGGGCAGCACTGAGGCGCTCGCTGATTGGTCCGCGGGCCGCCGACCAATGAGCGAGCGCCTTGCTGCGGGGTTGGAGCGGCTTCTTAAAGGTGTCAATTACCGTCCACGGACCGAAATGCACCCACGTGGGCAGAAGGTGTCTGACACGTGCGCAAACCCATCCCCACGGGTCAGAGTATCCAAACTAAACTGTAGGGTCAGTGATGGGCGGAAGGCTATATAATATATATATATATATATAATTTGGTAACTCTATCCACGACTGATTGGGGGATACTTCTGTGCGCAATTGGCCTCTGTATTTCACCCACAAAACACACAGTCACTGGATATATAATCCAATAACAATAACACTTTACATTCCGCGAAGCGCTTTGAGGCGTCTCAAAGATGTGGCAAGGCGCTATCTCAAATAATATTAATAACGCAAGGATTATTATGGTGGTGGTGGTGGGTCATGGAACCACTGCTGTCCATTGCTCTGACCGTTGAATATTTTTATACATTTCGTGGCTTGACAGGTTTGGTGTGAATAATGGTCGCCCTGACCATTGCGATGCTTCTGTGCATCACGGACCGTGGAGTCTAACACCAGCCTGTTTCAGCACTGTACCGTCTAAGTGATGATACTGCTGTTTCCAGTTCCTCTCTCCTGCAGATTCGTACTGTCCACAGCTTCTATCAAGTAGACAGTGAGCGAGTGGGAAGCGCATGCGTGTGTGTGTGTGTGTGTGCAAAGAAGTTATCCCACCCAACTCCAGGCAACTTGCATTTATATAACGCCCTTCACATGGAGTAACATCCCAGAGCGTTTAACCTTAGCTCTACACTCACATTCTAGCAGTGGCCCATGAATGCTGATCAGCATTGGGAATACTGGGTGTGCAGAGATCATTTGAAGGTAGTTAATAATAATAATAATAATAATCCTTACATTTGATATAGCGCTTTTCACGTCGGGAGGACATCCCAAAGCGCTTCACAGAACACATTGTAAAGTGAATTGACTGTATATTTGTGGGCGAACGCGGCAGCCAATTGCGCACATCAATGTCCCACAAACAGTCGTAGATTGAAAATGACCAATTTATTATTGTTTTTTTTTTTGGAGGGATTATTATTAGGCGTTTATTAGTTGTGGCTGATTTGGTGCTGATTTGATGTTTTTAACACTAGTAACCAATCTCTCTCCTCTTGACCAGTCCCACTCACCCTCAAAACCGCAGTCATCAACCCCTCCTTAAAAAACCTACCTTCAATCCCTCCAACCTCAGCCACTACCGCTCTATCTCAAACCTGCCCTTCCTTACCAGAGTTCTGGAACGAGTTGTTGCCAACCAACTCCGCGCACACCTCTTCCTCCACACCCTACTCAAACCACTCCAGTCACGTCCTGCCCACAATACAGAGATAGCGGTCGTGAAAGTCACAAACGATATTCTCTCTATCTGTGACCAGGGCTCCCTCTGCCTCCTCGTCCTCTTGGACCTATCTGCCGCTTTCGACAGTCGATCTCGCCATCCTCCTCCATCACCTGTCCTCCATCATCCTCATCAGTGGGACTGCACTTACCTGGTTCGAGTCCTACCTTACAAACCACCAGCACTACATTTCTGCAAATGGTTTTTCTTCTCACTTCCACCCGGTCACCTATGGGGATACCCCAGGGATCCATCCTTGGTCCCCTTCCTCATCTATACACTCCCTCACGGTGATGTCATCTGCAGACACGGGATTAACTTCCACATGTATGCGGATGATACTCGACTCTACTTTTCCACCTCCAGCTGCGACCCCTTGTCCCCTGATGTTCTGTAAGTTTGTCTATTGGACAACAAGAGCTGGATAAGCGCAAATTTCCTGCAGTTAAACATTAACAAGATGGACATTATACTCTTTGGCTCCCGCCGACGTCTTCCGACCTCCTCTACCTACCCAACCTGTCCTTAAAACTCTTAGAACCCATGTGCAACTTAGGTATCAGGTTCGACCCCCAGTTATCCTTCCTTCCCCACATTCGGTCCATGACCAGCACCGCTTTCTTCCACCTCGGCCACATTGTCCGTTTCCGACAATACCTCATCCCAAAAGCTGCCGAAACCCTTGTCCATGACTTTGTCATCTCAACTGGACTACTCTAATGCCCTCCTCGCTGGTCTCCCCTCCTCCACTAGTCACAAAATTCAGCTCATTCAAAACTCCACCGCCCACATTCTCACCCGCACCAAACTTCATACCCCGATTACTCCAGTCCCTGCCAAACTCCACTGGCTCCCTGTCACAAAGCGATCAACTTCAAGATCTTCACTCTAGTGTTTAAATCCCTCCATTCCTTGGCACTCCCCTATCTCTCTAACCTCTCTCCCCACAGCAGTACCTGCTGGCTCTGCTCTACTGGGCCCGGCCTCCTCCGTGTCCCCCGAATCCTCCGCTCCACCGTTCTTTTAGCCACTACACCCCGAAACTTTGGAACTCCCTCCCTCAACCCCTTTGCCTCGCTCCCTCCTTCCCCATCTTCAGGTCATGCCTGAAGACCTTCCTCTTCAACTGCGCCCACGGTCACCTTTCCCGTCCTCCTGGCTCAGCCTCGGGGCTCCGCCATTGCTAAGCGCTCTGAGACACCGCCTGGCGTAGAGGGCACTATATAAATATAAGTTGGTGTTGTTGATGTAAGGAAGAGCATTGGAGCAGTCTATCTTCGAGGTGACTAAGACATGGATGATGGATTCACTGTGGAGAGGATGAAATAGGGATACAAGTGAGCTGGTGGTGGAAGTAAGCTTAGTCTTGGTGATGGGTTTGAAGTAGAGCTGGGGATGTCCATCCGTGGAGCACTAACAACAAAATTACATTTATAGAGCGCCTTTCATGTCGGGAGGACGTCCCAAACCACTGAACAGTCAGGTGTCGGGGCCCGAGCATGGGGGAGGGGGGGGATGGTGTAGGGGTGAGGGAAGGCAGAGAGGTGGGAGGGAGACCAAAGGCACGGTTGAAGAGAAAGATCTTGAGACTGACCTTGAAGGAGGCAAGAGAGGAAGCAAGGCAAAAGGACTGTAGGATGGAGTTCCAGAGTGTGGGGGCAGAGAGGCTGAAAGCCCTGCCACTGATGGGCGGGTCGGGCGGGAAACATGGAGCAGCCCGGAGCCTGATGAACGGAGGGAGCGGACAGGCTCGTAGGGAGTCAGCAGGTCAGAGGTAGGAGGGGGCAAGGCCATGGATGGCCTTAAAGGTGAGGACGAGGATCTTGAACTTGATCCTCTGGGGGATGGGGAGCCAGTGGAGTAGGGCGAGGGTGGGAGTGATGGGGTCACGTGCGTGAGAGTACACGAGCTGCAGAGTTTTGGATGATCTGCAACT
Organism: Callorhinchus milii; assembly: GCF_018977255.1. Classification (NCBI taxonomy): domain Eukaryota; kingdom Metazoa; phylum Chordata; class Chondrichthyes; order Chimaeriformes; family Callorhinchidae; genus Callorhinchus; species Callorhinchus milii. The sequence goes on along the minus strand of NW_024704758.1, from coordinate 3,446,909 downwards.
TGTGAAGGGAAGAGTTGGGAAGGCCAATGAGGAGGGAGTACCCTAAGGAAGCATTCCCAAGTCTTTGCATCAGGGTCCTGACCAACAGTTCCTCCAATACCCAGCTCTGTGTCAGACAGCTCAGAAAATCTGTTTCTGATCCCCCGCCCCCGAGGCTCCTCACCTACCTTCCAGCAGGGGATATCTGCCAGTGATCAGGAGCAGGGAACATTGGCGGATTTCTCCTCACTAACCCAGGGAGCGCAAGCCAGGAGCTAAGCTGTGACCTTCAGGCATTTCTCATCAGATTAGTGTGTGAGGTATAATAAACACAACTGCGACTAGTAATAGTATTCCTATTCATCAAAGTTCAAAGCTTCATTTATTCATTATTGCAGTTGCAGTGTTTGTCACAATCAGATTGACAAATACATCAAAAGCCAAATGTCTGTGTGTGAGCTGGAGACCAGACCCTGCCCACAGCCCTCAGCTGGACACCAGGGGCAGGGAAAGCCCTCCTTCATTGGAATTTTCATTCATGGTTTGCCTCCCCAATCAAGAGGTTACAGTCAATGGTCAATGGATTTACTCACTCGCTCTCACATTTACACTAATTGGTATGTTCACACTCACTCACTCACACACTCCACTTTGCTGCCCCCCAGTCTCCGGTCAGACGGCTGGCAAGCGCTGCCTGACCTCAGCTCTCGCTCTGCAGGGTGTGGACGTACTCGCTGTACAGCTTCTCCTGCGCCTCATATGCTTTCCTCAGCTTCTTGCTCTGCCCTTTGCTCAGCTCCTTTCCCTCAATGTCGTGAGTGGGGAACCCCTGGGAGAGAAACAAGGGCGTGGAAGTCAGACTCACTCTCACACTCTCTCCCCAGAGGGACACACCCTGCTTACCTAATTCCAGAGACTTTTAGGTGCAGGTTGACAAGAGCCAGTGTGTGCATTGGGGTAACTGTTGGGAGTCTAACCAGCTAAAACCGGATAGCTTGCCATTGAGAGTTCTGTCTTACAAACTTTCCCACTGCTTGTCCAGCTAGGACCACCCTACCCGTTAGGGCTTTGGGTTGCAGGGTTAACAGGAGCTGAGTGGGATGGCTCCCTGTCCCAAGTGACTGGACTGGTTTCACATTGGAGCCTATTAATAATAATAATAATCCTTGCATTTGATATAGCGCTTTTCACGTCGAGAGGACGTCCCAAAGCGCTTCACAGAACACACTGTGAAGTGAATTGACTGTATATTTGTGGGTGAACGCGGCAGCCAATTGCGCACAGCAATGTCCCACAAACAGTCGTAGATTGAAAATGACCAATTTAATTATTATTTTTGTTTTTTGGAGGGATTATTATTAGGCTCTGTGTGGAGTAAGGAAACTTGCCCAAGGTTTCGCCCTCTGCCTGGAATTGAACTCAGGTCTCTCACTTGCAAATCGAGTGCTCTAACCACTGAGCTACAGGACTCCAAATGGGAAGGGTATGGGGATTCCAGCGAGGTCTCCTTGGAGCTGAACAGCCAAATGTCCGTGTGTGAGCTGGAGACCCGACCCTCCCCACAGCCCTCAGCTACCCATGGCGGGTAGTTACCAGTTTATCAATTGACATCCGACAAGCGCAGATTTGATCCCTCACGGGGTGCATGACAGGTAGCAGGAACTACCTGCAAGCTTCCAGCTCAGCATGAAATATGTGAGAGCATTGCCACCATCTTCCTGCCCACAGCTCAGGTACACGTCCCTTCCAATTAATGGTTCCATCAGTTGGAGGTGCGGAGCTGAAGCAGCAGCTGCTTATCTCTCTGCAAACCAATCAGGGTGGGTTCCAGATGCTGATTTAAGAGTCAGTTCATAAATTCGGGCACCAGCGGCTGTCACCCCAAGACTGTTTAACACGCTGGGTGTGAGACTGTTGGCTCCTGGCTATTGCACGTTAATGGCTATATCAAATGCAAGGATTATTATTATTATATTATTATATGATTTGCCCTCTGTATTCCTCCTGGGACAGGTCTTCTAGTACCACCCTGCCAGATACTTACATTCTCATCAAATTTGGAATATTTGTCCTTCTCCAATCGGAACATCTCACTGGGGGGGATTTTCATCCTGGCAAGCCTCGCTTCCTGTCAGGAGAGGATGAAATGTGTCAATCCCTGATATTGCTGTTTGCTCTCTATCTCTGCTCAGCTGGTTCCAGCCTCTTATTTGTCCCTCGTGCCTGACGTTCCACAATCAGTGGCCAAGCCTTCATCCACTATGCCCTGAAACTCTGGAACACTCTCCATCCCTTCCCACCTTCAAATCCCACCTTCCTTTTTGATCGTACTTACGGTCACCTCCGCCCTCCCTCTCCTCCGGTTCGGGTCAAATTCCACCACTGTAAAGCGCTCCGGGACGCTACCCCGCATGAAGGGCGCTATATAAATGCAAGTTGTTGTTTGTCTCTCTGTCTGACTGTCTGTGAGCTCATCTCTCTCTGTGAGACACTCTCTCTCTCTGTCTCTCACTGCCTCACCTCCTGCTGTTGTTTTTTCTGCAACGCCTCCTCCTTTTTCCTCCTCTTCTCCTCTTCAATCTGGAAATAAAACTCAAGTAATTATCTCTGTGTGCGCTGGGGATTCCAGCCCCCACACACACTCTCGCCCACACATACTCACACTCACTCACACCCACAAACTCACCCACCCCCACACAATCATTCAGAGTCAGCAAACAGGCTGCTCTGCATGATGCCTGGGTATGGTGTCACACTACTCTCCCACAGCCCCACCTTGCCCCCAGCCCCCCCTCCCCCACAGCTCCCCTCCGCCCGGTCCCTGTATCATGCTCGCCATCGTTACCTTTTTCTTCTCCTCTCGTTCCTTAAGCAGAGTCTCTCTGTCAACCAACTTCACCACAGTGGGCAGCCCTGCACACACACCATTATAAGTGATCTGACAATTACACACAGCTTCACAGCCAATGGTGGGAAAGATACGAGAGTGAGGGAGGGAGGGAGGGAGGGAGGGAGCGAGGGAGGAGGTGGCTGAGAACAAAAATGGGGCAATGAAGAAGAGGGTGCCTGCCAGAGTTTCAGAGAATGGGGGCAGTATGGCTGAAAGCTCTGGTGGAACAGAGGGACAGGAGCCAGACCAGAGCTCACACAGCGGAGAGAGGCAGATGGAGTGGGGGTGGGGGAAGGGAAATTAGAGGCAGAGAGAGAGCGAGACGTTACCTTCGTGATCCTCGAGTCTCACACCAAGTTCTGGGAGCACGTCGTCTCTGAGAGAATCACACACCCGCAGCACCTCACTGACTATAAGAGCAGCACAACAGAGCAGGGAGTCACCTGTGGGGCATCACCTGGGGGCGGGGAGGGCATCAAGCTCTCCCCCACCCCCGACACGCTCCCCCACCAACACGCTCCCCCCACAACCCGCTACCCTCCCCCAGCAGACTCTCAGTCCACACCTCTCCTCTCACGGGCGATGTGGCGCACGCTCTCCCGGAAATCTGACATGGCCTTCAGGTATGGCATGACTGTGGTTTCAAGCTGCAGAAGACAGAGACACAAGGTGTCAAGGCCCCAATCCCGACACATGGCAATGCCACCCTCCCTAACTCCACCCGAGCAACTGACAGCAACTCAACCCCCAGTGACTGAGCCAGGCTGACACAACATTGATATTGCTGTCTGGAAGTTTCCCGCTGCTTGTCCAGCTGGGACCACCCTATCCGTTAGCGTTTGGCTCGCAGGATTAACAGGAGTTGAGTGGGATGACTTCTTGTCCCCAGTGACTGGTCCGCTGTTCCAGGTCCTGCCGATGAGCCCCTATCGGCTCAAGAACCGGACTAGAGGACGTCACAGAGGATTGGTTCGATTCTGACTTTCTGTTGAAAACATGTCACATTGGAGCCAGTTGAGCTCCAAGGAGACTTCGCTGATCTCTCCACGCCCATGGTGGGAACGCCGGTTCAAATCTGACCTCTGAATTGCCACAAACTTTCCGATATGAAGGGTGCTCAAGAAATGTAATTTGTGGTTGTCGACTTACGTTCACACTATGGCTGGCACTTCCAACTGGGAATCCAATGGGCTCCTCGCCCTCTATTGCTCCAAAGACCTGTTGGTGCAAACAGGACAAAAAAGCGATCAGCGGTTACTGCCCTGAGCAATCACAGGCCTGAGAGCTTAGGGCAAGTGGGGAGAGGAGACAGAGAGTGAGAGAGAGCTCGGGGCAAGGGGGGCAAAGAGTGATAGGAAGCACGAGAGTGAAAAAGAGCTCGGGGCGAGGGAGAGAGAATTGTAAGCGACGGAGAGAGAGAAAATGTGCTGCGGGCAAGGGCAGCGTCCCAGCTCCTCACCTTGAACATGTGTGTGATGTAGGTTGCGATGCGGTTGAGCAGCAGGCGGTTGGGCAGGCGTTTGCTGCTCTTCTCCAGCGCAATGTAGGTGTTGCACTGAGTGATGAGGCCCCGGAGCTCCTCCAGCACCGTGCGGGTGTCCACATTGTCACACAGTGCCGCATGCACCGCTCGCTTCCTCTCCCCAAACCTGCAACACACACACACATACCACGATATCACACTGTCCCGTCTGTCCCCGCAGGGAGCTCCTCACGGCCAGGGCTGATAGCCAGGGAACCCGGGTCTTACACCCCACCCCCCCCACCCCCACCCCTCCTGACTCAGGGCAAACACTCCACCCCTGGTCCCAGCCCCCTCCCTGCCCAGCCTCAGCTCAGGATCTCACTGCAGCCTGGCTCAGGGGACTCACGCCCCCCACCCAGCCTGGCCCAGGGCAGACATACACCCCCCACCCCACCCCGCAGACACTGACCCTTTGTTGACGGCCAGCTCATGTTGTTGCCACTTCTCAAACCGCCCGGTGATGCTGGTTGGTGTCCGGAGGATATCTTTCACATTCAGGAAGAACTCCTGTCAAACATGGTGAGCTTAGCCAGAGATTAGACACACGCCCCACCCACCACCAATTCACCTCTCCCGCACTACCCCCCAGCACAAACCACCCCCCAGCACAAACCACCCCCCGCCACCCACACCACACAAACCACTCCACCCTCTAGCACAAACAACCCTGCACTGCCACACAAACGCGGGATGTGGACGGATAATGTGGAGGGAGCTTTACTCTGTATCCAAAGCGGTGGTTTACTTACATTTAAGAACCTCTCATACTGAATGGCTGACTCCATGGTGTTGCTGGAATAGTCCAGTGTGTCCTTCCAGGAGTGCATGAGGAATGCCAAGCGAAGCTGGCGGGCTAGAAACACACATACCATCAAGAGACCCTCCAGCCCCTGGAGACAATCTCCTTCCCCCAGTCCCAGAGACCCCTCCCACCCCAATCCCAGAGCTCCACCCCTCAGCCAGAACCCCTCTCCCACAGCTGGGGACCCGGGGGATTGGGGCGTCAAGGGGCTGGTGCCTCGAGGGGCTGGGGTGTAGGGGACTGGGGCACCAGGGGGCCGGGCGTTGTGGGCCGGGGCGTTGGGGGTTTTGGGGGCTGGTACCTGTGTGCTTGCTCAGTGCATCTTTGATGGTGATGAAGTTTTTTAAGGATTTGGACATCTTGCAGCCCGCGATGGTGAGGTGACCGGTGTGCAGAAAGTACCGCACCCAGTGGTCGTTATCAAAGTATGCCTGTGCGTAAGATCCATAGGTCAGCAGCTCCACCCACACACAGCCCCCAACCCACATGCAGCCCCGCCTGCACCCTCACTCATTAACCACCCCACCCCCACTCACCCACAGCCCTAACTCACCAACAGCCCCCACCACCCTCCACCCCCACACAGTACGAACCCTGACAACCACCCGTACCGCTCCGGCAGCCCTCCCGACAGTGGAAAACAGGAACTGTCGTTCAGCCTCACCCAACACACTGTGCTGCAGAGCAGCATTATCAGCCTAACTGGTCACAAGCCCCAGCCGTCATTGTGGCCCGCACCCCCCCACCCACCCACCCCCCCACCATACACAGGCCTTCCCCGACATACTGCCCCCGGTCTCCACAGTGGGAAGAGTTGTGGTTAGACCTCAATATCCCACCTCAGACTGTGCCAACTCATTGTCATGATGGGGGAAGCGCAGGTCAAAGCCTCCCCCGTGGATGTCCATGGATTCTCCCAGGATGGCACCAGCCATTGCTGAGCATTCGATGTGCCAACCAGGGCGACCCTGCCAGGACAGAGGAAACACACGTCAGCGGCACATCAAATACCCCCAGGAGTGCTCCAGCCCCCCTACCTCCCTGGGGTTACCCCACACCCAGCCCAGGCTGCCCCTTGCCCCCAAGGTTCCCCCACCCCCCAGGGTTCCCCCACGCTCCACCACCTGGTTTCCCACCCCCAGCGTTCCCAACTCTCTGCCCTCTAACCTTGCCCCAGGGCGAGTCCCAGGACGGTTCTCCAGGCTTCGAGGCCTTCCAGAGCGCAAAGTCATTTGATGATTTCTTCTCACTCAGTCGATCAGCAGAAATGCTCAAATCCCCTGAAAACAGAAACTTGCCATGTAAGTCAGTGAGTGTGAGATCTCTTCCCCACCCTGCCCATTCCGATCTGGCTAAATTCTCCCACAACACAGTCACTGCACTTTACAGTATCCTGTGAAACAATTTGAGATGTCCTCCTGACATCTGTACCAAATGTAAGATGATCTTCAGTGTCACCCCCACCCCCCCAACCCCCCGCCAGTCTGCCTGGTGTGTATGTGCCTTAGGTTCTCTCACCTTCCCCTTCGTGTAGAGCCTTCTGGTCTCCCACAGCCTCAGGTACCAGCTTGGCGTATGAATGCTTCTCACTATTACTAAATTTGACTGTATCAAAGTAAACAGAACCATTGGAGACGTACCTGCAGAGACACACCATGCTTGCTCAGGGCAACAACAACAACAAATTGCATTTATACAGCGCTTTTCATGTCAGGAGAATGTCCTAAGGTGCTGGACAGTTTAGGATTTGCACCTGAGCCTGGGGCTTGGATTCAATGGGCACCAAGAGGATTGGGGTAGGAGCGTGTCCGAAGGCATGGTCAAAGAAGAAGGTAATGAGATGAAGCCTTGAAGGAGGTATAGGAAGGGGTGAGATGACAGTAGAATTAACCGTGTCAAACGCCACACAGCATAAGGTGATCCGAACCCCGGGTGAGCAAGGTCATTGCTCAAAGCCGATGAGGTGGTGGGCACCCACAGGTAAGGGCCTCACCCATCACAGTGTTATACATTCAGCCCATAAACACCAGCTTAAAAACTCACCCATAACCGTTGTCCATCACCTTGGCAACAAACTGCACAATCTCGGGCATGTACTCACTGACTCGGGTCAAAACATCCGGCGGCAAAACCTGCAGCAAACAAGAGAGCCAGCACTGAGGACTGTGCACTCCCTTAACCCAGAGCATCAAGGCCACTAGTTACAGCACAGAGTGGGGAGTGGGACTAACCTTCCAGGTGTATGCCGTGCAGCCACTGTTAATAACGTTAAAAGATCCCATGGGACTATTCAAAAAGAGAGAGGAATTTCTCCTGGCGTCCATGCCAACAATCACCCAAATAAAATTGGTTCACGGCTGTTTGTGGGATACTGCTGTGCGCAACTGGCTATCTGACCAACAGTCCACCAGAAGTGGAACTGAGCTTGTGAGGATTATAAGTGGTGACTGATCCCCTCCAGCTCCACTGTCACAAGCAACACAAGAGGAGCCGAGCAGCACTCTCAGGACTCCGCACAAATACTTACATTAAGAGCATCCATGTCCTGATGGTAATCAGCCTCCCAGTGCTGGGGCAGTGTGGAAAAGATGGAGTTCTTAGTTAGCTGACTCCCGTACTGGTCATCCAGCCAATCACACAGCACGTCCTTTGCCTGGTCCAGCAACACCTGCAACAACTAGTAAGATTGACAGGTTCATGGTGCCACTCTGACTAACCAGGTCAACAATCCCACAGACAAAGATGGTCACGAGCTTTACAGCCGTTTGGTAGAGATTACTGTGTGCATATGAGGGCAGTGACGGACCCCAACCAAACTGCAGAGAATAGCTTCTGTCTCCACCCAACCTTGCTCACCCACCCGACCACACCCACCCAGCTCCCTCCCCTATACCGCTCCCCCACCCTGCTCCCCCACCCCTGCCCGTGCTCCACGCCCTGACCCACCCCAGCCCGTGACCCGCTACCCCACCTCGGTCTGCCTGGTGATCTCCTCTCCGGGAAGCGGCTGCTGCAGGGATGTGAGTGCGGACATCACCGATCTGTGAGTCCGTTCCAGCATCTGCTTTTTGTCCGGGTCTGTGGTTTCAGACAACTTCTCGGAGAAAGGCTGCAACAGAACAGGCAGGTCAAGGGCTGGATTGTGTGGGTGGGGCAGGGCTGTGGGGGTAGGTCTGTGGGGTTGGGGCTGTGTTGTAGGACTGTGCTGTGGAGGCGGAATTGTGGGGGCGGGGTTGGGGCTGTGGTGGCGGGGCTGCAACGGACGGGGATTCTTACCTTCAAAGCAGCAGTGACATCCTGCACCAACTGGGCTGCAGCCGGGCTCCGGCCCTTGTATTCCTCAAACAGGTGGTTGTGCCGGGCTCGCTTGATGATCTGCAGTGTGAGAAGAGCACAAGCGCACAGCATCCTGAGAGGCCAAGACCACAAGTGCACGCTTCTGGTGTGCTTTCAATTGAACCGGCTGACAGAGTGAGCTGTGTGCTGACACATTGAGCGGGGCTGTGTGCTGACACAGTGAGCGGGACTGTGTGCTGATACAGTGAGCGGGACGGTGTGCTGACAGTGTGCGGGACTGTGCGCTGACACAGTGAGCGGGACTGTGCGCTGACACAGTGAGTGGGACTGTGTGCTGACACAGCGAGCATCTTACCTTGTCGTCCACATCGGTGATGTTCATGCAGTAAAAGACGTCGTAATTGAAGTAGTTCATTAGGATCCGCCTCAGAATGTCAAAGGAGATGTAAGACCTGCAACAGCAGCCAGCGTCAGGGGTGGGGCCGCAGGCGAGGATGAAGGGGTGAGGAGGGTGAGGGGGGGCGTGGGCGAGCAAGAACGAACGAGAGATGAAGGGGGGGACGAGAGCGAAGGGGGGGGCCGAGAATGAAGGGGGGGGCCGAGAGTGAAGGGGGGAGCTGAGAGCGAAGGGGGGAAGGAGAGCGAAGAGGGGGGGAAGGAGAGCGAAGAGGGGGGACGAGAGCGAAGGGGGGGTGGGTTGAGAGCGAAGGGGGGGTCGAGAGCGAAGGGGGGGACGAGAGCAAAGGGGGGGTACGAAAGCGAAGGGGGGGACGAGAGCGGGGGTGGGGGAATGAGAGCGAGGGGGGGGATGGGAGTGAAGGGGGGGCACGAGAGCAAAGGGGGGGACGAGAGCGAAGCGGGGGACGAGAGCGAAGGGGGGACGAGAGAGAAGGGGGGGACGAGAGCGAAGGGGGGACGAGAGCGAAGGGGGGGACGAGAGCGAATGGGGGATGAGAGCGAAGGGGGGGACGAGAGCGAAGGGGGGGGGGACGAGAGCGAAGGGGGGGGGGGACGAGAGCGAAGAGGGGGACGAAAGTGAAGGGGGGACGAGAGCGAAGGAGGGACGAGAGCAAGGGGGAGATGGGTGAGGGCGCAGGGGAGGGGGCGCAGGCAAGAGGGGGGGGGCGATAGCAAGCCGTGGGTGAGGAAGGGGTGGCCGGTACCTGGCGTGTCCCATGTGAGAAGCATCATATACGGTGGGCCCGCAGCAGTACCATAGCACCTGTTTCCCATTCTGAGGCTGAAAGATTTCCTGAACCAGGAACAACACAAATAGTCAGCATCAGATCTCAGCTCCCCACCACCCCCAATCCCTGGCCCCAGAGCCTCCCCTCCCCAATCCATGTCAGACTGTTGCACTGACCTTGCTGCGAGTCAGACTGTTGTACAGACGTAAGGTGGGTTGGTCTGTTGCCGCTGGTGGGGCCCACGGTGGCTGAATTCTCTTGCCTTTGGCTGAAATAAAAACAGAAACATAGAATCATAGAATCTTACAGCACAGTAGGAGGCTATTCAGCCCATCATGCCTGTGCTGGCTCTTTGAAACAGCTTTCCAACTAATCCCACTCTTTTCACCCACAAAATATACAGTCAATTCAGTCAAATCCCCTTTGTACCCTCTCCAAGACCCTGACATCCTTCCGAAAGTGTAGTGCCCAGAATTGGACACAATACTCCAGCTGTGGCCTAAGCAGCAATTTGTAAAGTTTCAATGTAACTTCTTTGCTTTTGTATTCTATGCAATTTGTAAAGCCAATGATCCCATATGCTTTTTTAACAGTTTTGCCAAATTGTTCTGCCACCTTCAAAGATTTGTGTACGTTAATCTCTCTGTTCCTGAACCTCCTTTAAAATTTAAACCATCTAGCTTATATTGCCTCTCCTCATTCCCCTCCCAATTGCATCACTTCACAGTTCTCTGCATTGAATTTCATCTGAGATATTTCTGTCCATTTCACCAGCCTGTCCATGTCCTCCTGCAGGCTGCTACTATCCTCCTCGCTGTTTATTACATTTATTACATTTCCAAGTTTTGTGTCGTCAGCCAACTTTTGCTAGGTATACCCAAGTCCAGCCCCACTCATCCAAGGAGGAATGAAAGATTGTTGCCAGAGCCTGTGCTATTTCCATTCTTACTTCCCTTACTTCTAGGATGCATCCCATCCGGAATGGGTGACTTTTCTCCTTTGAGCACTGCCAACCTTTTAAGTACCACCACTCTATCTGATCCAGTTTCTCCTCCTTTACTGTGCATTACTTTACATACTTTTGTGAAGATAGATGCAAAGTACTCATTCAGTACCTTACTCATTCACCCAATGAAGATGAAAAAAAGAAGGAAAAGTGGTATTTTTATAGAAATGTCTCAAAGTACTTTACTGTCATTATGTATTTAGAGAAAAACACTGAAGTGAATGACCAATTGTTGGCCAGGACACCTGGAGAGAGACATCTTCTCTCTTCAAATAGTGCCATGGGATCTTCAACATCCACTTGACCAGGTAGATAGGACCTCAGTTTAACATCTCAACCTAATGACGGATCCTCCAGCAATACAGCACTCCCAAGCACTGAACTGGAGCATCACCCTGGATTTATGTTCCATTGCCAATGAGACCATCACTATAAAACCAGGATCAATTTGGATTATTTAGTGTGAGTGGGCACAGTTCTGGGATTAAAGAGGAGCGGAAAAATGCCGGTCAAGTAACTGGATACTTAGAGCACGGTACACGGGCATGCAACACCTGGGACCGTAAAATGTGCAGTGACACTCTGTGCGATCAGTCACTACTCACATGGGTGGAGTGTACAGGTCTTGGCATTATCTTGGGCGCTATCCCAAATAGCTGTGATGTGCCTGTACCAGCGCAGCAGGTGGTAGCAGTGATCGGGGGGTGGGTGTGCAAGGCACCGGAACACCTCCACATCAGCGTGGGAGAAGGTGAATCCGCTGATGTAACTGCGAGTGGCAAGGTATTGGTTCAGAACCTGCGCCCTGCTCTCCACATCACCAGCGCTAAGCAACTGGCTGTACAGGGAAGCTGCAAAATACAAAGCGAGCATAGCAAGTCCCAGGTCCCACAGCCCGTAACCCACACCTCTGTCCTCCCCGTGGCCCACTGCACATGTTAACTGACATGTGTTCACATTTCTCCACATATAATTCCCAGCTCCACAAGTCATCTTAAATGGTGTGAGGCAGCCGTCTGCCAGAATATCTGTGGCCACCAGGCAGGCACACACCACAGGGCGTCCTGTGTCGACTGTGTGTAAGCCATTGTGTTATGCGAAATGTGAAGACGGATCGATACACTGGTCTCTGGTCAGTGTGTGAGCGTGTAATATCGTAGCAAGCGTGTAATATCAGTGAGTGTGTAATATCACAGTGAGTGTATATCAGGGAATGTGTAATATCACAGTGAGTGCATATCAGGGAGTGTGTAATATCACAGGGAGTGTGTATCAGGGAGTGTGTAATATCACAGGGAGTGTATATCAGGGAGTGTGTAATATCACAGTGAGTGCATATCAGGGAGTGTGTAATATCTCAGTGTGTATCAGGGAGTGTGTAATATCACAGGGAGTGTGTATCAGGGAGTGTGTAATATCACAGGGAGTGTGTATCAGGGAGTGTGTAATATCACAGTGAGTGTATATCAGGGAGTGTGTAATATCTCAGTGTGTATCAGGGAGTGTGTAATATCACAGTGAGTGCATATCAGGGAGTGTGTAATATCACAGTGAGTGTATATCAGGGAGTGTGTAATATCACAGTGAGTGCATATCAGGGAGTGTGTAATATCTCAGGGAGTGTATATCAGGGAGTGTGTAATATCTCAGGCAGTGTGTAATATCACAGGGAGTGTGTATCAGGGAGTGTGTAATATCACAGGGAGTGTATATCAGGGAGTGTGTAATATCACAGTGAGTGCATATCAGGGAGTGTGTAATATCTCAGTGTGTATCAGGGAGTGTGTAATATCACAGGGAGTGTGTATCAGGGAGTGTGTAATATCTCAGTGTGTATCAGGGAGTGTGTAATATCACAGGGAGTGTGTAATATCACAGGGAGTGTGTAATATCACAGGGAGTGTGTAATATCTCAGGGAGTATGTAATATCACAGGGAGTGTGTATCAGGGAGTGTGTAATATCTCAGGGAGTGTGTAATATCACAGGGAGTGTGTAATATCTCAGGGAGTGTGTAATATCACAGGGAGTGTGTAATATCACAGGGAGTGTGTAATATCTCAGGGAGTGTGTAATATCACAGGGAGTGTGTAATATCTCAGGGAGTGTGTAATATCACAGGGAGTGAGGATTGATGTCGGCGGCACAGGACTCACCCGCCATCACTGCGCCTGATGCAACAACTGGAAGTGGCGGTGCCTGTAATTGACGTCATCACAGCGCGCCGCACCACGGTCATGTGATCAGTGTGTGCCATGTGATCTCTGGACGGTGTGTGCCATGTGATCTCTGGACAGTGTGTGCCATGTGATCTCTGGACAGTGTGTGCCATGTGATCTCTGGACAGTGTGTGCCATGTGATCTCTGGTCGGTGTGTGCCATGTGATCTCTGGACAGTGTGTGCCATGTGATCTCTGGATAGTGTGTGCCATGTAATCTCTGGTCAGTGTGCCATGTAATCTCTGGACAGTGTGTGCCATGTGATCTCTGGTCAGTGTGCCATGTGATCTCTGGACAGTGTGTGCCATGTAATCTCTGGACGGTGTGTGCCATGTGATCTCTGGTCAGTGTGCCATGTGATCTCTGGACAGTGTGTGCCATGTGATCTCTGGTGAAGCTGTGGGTCCCTCACTAGATGGCCTCGCACAATAGCTCTCTGACTGTCCATTGCTCCTTATGGGAGTCTGGAAAACAATCAAAAACAGAAGTTCAAAGGTGGAGCAAGACCCTTCGACAGTGGTGCTCTCTGCTTCCGCTCTGTGGTTTACCAATTACATGACCTCGGTGGAGAATGCAGAATGGAACAGCAATTGATCATGTAGTGGTGAGTGGCTTGGCACGTCCTATGCTCTCCAATTATGGGGCAAGAGCGGGAAACTGGACTGAGGTACAGATCAGCCATGATCTTATGAAATGGCAGAACTGGCTCGAGGGGCTGAAATAGCCTGTTTCTATTGAGTTGTTTGACATCACTGGGAAACCTCTGAGCACTGACAAGTCACCTGTTGTCAAGAGAAGAGCCCTTGCTCTCCGAGTGCAACTTCTGACCCTATGACATGGGGTGACTGTCAGCTTGGAGCCTGGTGTGTCTTGTGCTACAAGTGATTGTGCCGGAGTCCTCCGCCCCACAAAGGGTATTGCTGACCATGAACCCTGGGACCGATTCTGTGTGATGGGCAACACATGATGAAACTGGAAGCCATGGGAGTACAGGCCAAATCTGGGATTTTTTCTGAAATGTGTAGTCCTGCTCCAAGATCCATGTAAGGTTCGACACAGAACCTATCCCTCTGGAAAGGGGGGGTAAGGCAACGCTGCCCTTTGTCATTCACCCTATTCGATGTTTTCATCATCGATGTGTTGGGGTCATTGAGAGAGAAGGATGTGATGTATCTGTTCCAAGCCTCTCTGACAGGATTGCAGCTCTTCTGTTTCCGGACAATATTGTGTTACTGTTGGACTCACCTGGGAACATTCTGTGCTGCACCCGCTATTTTGAACACTGGACCAACCCGTGGGACATAATGTTGTTGCCCTTAAATGGGAATCATGGTTCTGCACGATTCGAGTGAAGACATTGAGGGAATTGATTGAGAGATACCAGGGGCATCAGTACCAATTGCTGATGCTTCCAGTGCCTTGGGATGTCCTCTCTTCAGCTATTGTTGGCCAGGAGACCAGGAGAAACTCCCCTCTTTTTGAATAGTGCCATGAAATTTTTAACATCTACCTAAACAAGCATAGACAGGACCTTGGTTTGTACCTCTGACAATGCACCATAGTCTCTGCCCCATCCCCAACCCCCACTGCATTGAAGTGTCAACCTAGATGATATGGGTCCCCAGCTCCCCCTACACTGGAAATGCACATTGTTAAGACAAATCGTAAGATAAAAGCTGATTCTGTTTAATAATAATTTCTGTACATTGAACACAAACAAGATTTATACATCTCAGTAAATAACAGGTCAGAAAATAGGAAGAATGCGAGTGTTGATGAGAGCAAAGCAGCAATCAGACCAATGTGTGAACTAGGAATAATTGCATTAAATCATTCAATCTGTTTCTCAGGTAAAATAATAGCTTCTTGGATCATAATAGTGCCATAACACCCCCGCCCCGTGCATAAACTATTGAAATTTCAAATCAGTCTGTCTCAGTGTTAGTACTGAACAGGGCATTTGTGGTCTCGCCGGTCTGGCTGCCTGTGCCACCTGTTCCCAGTCAGAGCTGGCAGTGGGTCACTGGGTGGCACTGCAGAGTGTCATACCAGCATATATACACAATTATTCACATTATTATACTATCAGAGTGGATTCAAAATATACAACCTGAACAAAAACCCTAACATTTAAAACCTCTAATTGCTGCTATCTCACAATGTCAGACACACACACATACACACACACACACACACACAGAGTCAGACAGACACAGTTTCTCTCTCTCTCACACACACACAGTCAGACACACAACGAGGACTAAGTTGGGTCAGTGCAGTCTTTAGTTAAACCTTGTGTGTAAAGTGCTCAGTATAACAAGGCTCAGGCTCCATGGGACAGAGGCTCCACATCAGCCACTCCACATTCAGTGTCAGTGCTTTGAACACAATAACTCCCACACTAACGCACGCACCCCCCCCTTCCCAGGGGCACCCTAGATTGTCGGGGGGGGGGGAAGGGGGTGCAGGGTTGATTCCCTTGGTTCCAGAATGTTCACTAAACATCTGTTTCAAGAATATCAAACATTAAAAGTAGATCCAGGCACATCTTGTGACTGGCGCGTGTGTGTGTGTGACTGGCCTGGTGTGTGTGTGTGTGACTGGCCTGGTGTGCGTGTGTGACTGGTGTGTGCGTGTGTGACTGGCGTGTGCGACTGGCTTGCGCGTGTGTATGAGACTGGTGTGTGTGTGTGTGACTGTTGTGTGGGTTATACGGCATGGCCGTTGGCTGTGCCGTGGCTCTGGACAGCGGAGTAGTTCTGGTAAATGAGATCGGGTGCATTCTCATAAATGCTGTTGGTGCCTTGGCTTCTCCGTGACTCGATGTAATCTTTCGCACAGCGATTCAGGAAGACATACTGAGACTAGGGGAGAGAATGTGAGAGAGAGAGAGAGAGAGTGTGAGACAGAGAAACTGAGACAGAGACAGGAGATGTCATGGGCAGAGGGTGCATGTGAGAGACAGTGTGATACGGAGAGCAGAGAGAGAGAGAATGTGTGAGTGAGAGTGAGTGTGACAGAGAGTGTGTGTATGAGAGTGAGCTGGAGAGAGTGAGAAATGGAGTATGAGAGTGTGGCAGAGAGAGTGAGATACAGAGAGAGAGAGCGACACAGAGAGTGTGAGTGGCCGTAGCCACAGCTCTCACCTCAGTTTGGACCATCAGCGTTCGGTGCATGCGGAGGTCACACACTGTCCCGAAGATATCCACACTGTTATCATTGTCAATCTGGTACATCAGCCGATCAACAGAGATAAACGTCCCTGTTCGGCCCACACCGGCACTGAGAGAAGGACAGGGAGAGTGTGTGAGAGTGAGAGAATGTGTGTGTGTGGAGGGTGAGGGCAGTGTGGGGGAGGGGGGAGGAGTGGGAGAGGGGGGGTCAGAGTGGGGAAAAAATGGGGGAGGTGGGTACCTGCAGTATGTGTGTTGGGGTGGGGTTTGGAGAGAGGGCGGGAGGTGAGGAGTGGGGATGGGTGCCTGCAGGATGTGTTTTGGGGTGGGGAGGTAGAAGTGTGGGTGGGGAGGTAGGAGTGGGGGAGATGGGTAGGAATGGGTGTCTGCAGTGTGTGTGTGTGTGTTGCAGGAGGTGGGGGGGTTAGGAGTATCAGTGGGTGTCTTAGTGGGTGCGTTGAGGGTGCAGGTACCTGCAGTGCACCACAGTGGGGCCTCCTGGGTGCTGGTCCAGATATTGCCGCACCAGGTCCCTGAAGTCGAGCAGCAGTTGGGTGTTGTTGGGAACGTTGTGGTCAGGCCAGGCCAAGAAATGGAAGTGGCGGACAGTGCGACGCTCCCCGGACGTGGCCTGTGCCAGAGAGAGAAGTATCACACCACAGGCTCCGCTGTGACCCCAACACTGACCCCAGACTCTCCCCTATGTGTGCATTTGTGTGGGGAGGGGGGGGGTGGGATCTGTGTTTGTGGGGGTCTGTCTCTCTGTGTGTGTGTCTCTGTGTGGGGAGTCTCTGTGTGGGGGGGGGTGGGGGTCTGTCTATGTGTGTGTGGTCTCTCTGTGGGGTGGTCTTTCTGTGTTGGGGGTCTCTCTGTGTGGGGGTGGTCTGTGTGAGTGAGTGTGTGGGGGAGGGGTGTCTCTGTGTGTGTGGGCGTGGTCGCTGTGGGGGATCTCCCTCTATCCGTGTGGGGGGGTCTCCCTCTATCCGTGTGGGGGGTTCTCCCTCCGTCCGTGTGGGTGGGGGGGGTCTCACTCCGTACGTGTGGGTGGGGGGTTCTCCCTCCGTCCGTGTCGGTGGGGGGTCTCCCTCCGTCCGTGTGGTTCGGGGGGGTCTCCTTCCGTCCGTGTGGGTCGGGGGGTCTCCTTCCGTCCGTGTGGGTCGGGGGGGTCTCTCTCCGTCCGTGTGGGTCGGGGGGGTCTCTCTCCGTCCGTGTGGGTGGGGGAGGTCTCTCTCCATCCGTGTGGGTGGGGGTGTCTCTCTCCGTCCGTGTGGGGGGGGTGTGTCTCTCTCTATCCGTGTGGGGGGGGGGTGTCTCTCTCCGTCCGTGTGGGGGGGGGGGTTTCTCTCCGTCCGTGTAGGGGGGGGTCTCTCTCCGTCCGTGTGTGGGGGGGTCTCTCTCCGTCTGTGTGTGGGGGGTCTCTCTCCGTCCGTGTAGGGGGTTCTCTGTGTGTGCGCTGGTGGGGGGGGGGGGTCTCTGTGTGTGCGGCGGGGCGGTGGGGGGGGTCTCTGTGCGTGCGCCTGAGGGGGTCTCTGTGTATGTGCCTTGGGGGGTGTCTCTGTGTGTGTGCCGGGGGGGGGTCTCTGTGTGTGCGCGCCGGGGTGGGGGGGTCTCTGTGTGTGCGCGGGGTGGGTTTCTCTTTGTGCGACAGTGGGGGTTGTGCCTCACCTTCTCCAGCTTGAAATCTCTGATGGTCCAGTCAGTGAGAAGGATCTCGGAGGTGAGGGAGACGGTTGTGTTGTTGATGGTCAGAGGCTGGTCTGTAGGCCAGTACTCCTCACACTTAGTCTGGGAACAACAGCGAACATCATCAGCCACTCAGCTGCTATTACAGCCCAATGCCGCTTGTACCAATCTGTGCCAAAACAGGCGCTGAGTGCGTGTGGCGCTGAGTGTGCGTGTGGCGCTGAGTGTGGGTGTGGCGCTGAGTGTGCGTGTGGCGCTGAGTGTGCGTGTGGAGCTGAGTGTGCGTGTGGCGCTGATGTGCGGTGGCGCTGAGTGTGGGTGTGGCGCTGAGTTGGGGTGGCGCTGAGTGTGCGGTGGCGCTGAGTGTGGTGTGGAGCTGAGTGTGGGTGTGGCGCTGAGTGTGGGTGTGGAGCTGAGTGTGCGTGTGGCGCTGAGTGTGCGTGTGGCGCTGAGTGTGGGTGTGGCGCTGAGTGTGGGTGTGGCGCTGAGTGTGCGTGTGGCGCTGAGTGTGGTGTGGAGCTGAGTGTGGTGTGGCGCTGAGTGTGCGTGTGGTGCTGAGTGTGCGTGTGAGGCAGCGTGTATGTCCTCACGTATCCGTGTTTGTGTGTGTGAGGTACTGTGTGTGTGTGTGTGGCGTAGCGTTTGTGTATGAGGAGCTGTTTGTGTGTCCTAACGTACCCGGCCTTGCTCCACACACTTGGTCAGCATGACGATCGCCGGCACCCGCTTCTCCCACACCATCTGCCAGAAATCAACCACCGTGCCCGGCAGCGGGCCCTGCGCAGCTATGAACTCTCTAGGCCTGTTATAGCCCTGTCCAGACACAGCACAGCGTGAGACACAGCGCAGATAGAACAGAACGACCATTTGCATTCAAAGAGGCAGCGTCTCTGAGCGCTTGACAGAGGTGGAGCCTGATGCCGAGTCGGGGGACAGGAGGACATGGCCGCAAACACGTTCATGATCCGAATGAGGGGGAAGAATGGGGCGAGGTGGAGGGATTGGGGAAGAGAGTGCCAAACCTTCGGGGTGTAGTGGCTAAAAGCACGGGCGCCAATGGTGGAGGGGATGAAGGGAAGTGCAGGAACGGAGGCAGTGGGTGGTGGGATGGGGAGTAAGCAGGTTGAAGGGGTAGGGATGTCTCAGGGCATGAAAGGATTTGTAGATGCGAGGATCTTGACCTCGATCTGTTCTGTGATCAGAAGCCAGTGGAGCCTGGGGAGGACTGGTATGATGGGGGTACGGAGTTTAGAGCGGGTGAAAATAAGGGCGGCGGAGTTTTGAATACGCAGTGATTGGGGTTCACGGCACACAGCGAGGGCGAACACACAGCGAGGGCTGGAGAGATGCAGTCACCGTGGCAGAGTGGGCGGGGCGGTGGCAGAGTCACTCACTGGCACTAAGTTGGCATTGATGTAATCACTTGCAGGGTTTGAGAGCTTCACACGACTCACATCGTCTGAAGGAACAAAGTCATTGTTAGAGAGAGGCAGGTAGAGACAGAGATACAGTGTGAGAGAGAGAGAGAAGCAGGAGGAAAGAGACAGACAGATAGACAGAGAGACAACGAGAGAGAGTGAGAGACGAGAGAGAGAGAGATAGCGAGACAGAGAGAGAGAGAGACAGTGAAAGAGAAAGCGAGTGACAGAGGGGGTGGAGGTGGTTCTTACTCACAGGGCAGGACATTATTGTAACGGTTCTTGGCTCTGTTGCTGGCCTCCTGTGCTGCGTGGGTGGATTGTTTGGTCCCCAAGGGTTTCAGGTCCTGAACAGGGGAAAGAGAATTCACTGCCCTGCTCGCACACACCTGGCACACAGCATGGTACACACTACACACACACGGCACACACACACACACACACAGCGTGGAACACAAAGCAACAGTGAGCGGAGCAATCACTCACCTCGAATTCCTCAGCGAATCCACAGTCCGTGTCAGCATGTTGCTTGTTGTAGTAATTCTCAAAGTGATCCACCTGGATAACACTACAGGGAGAGCAGCATTACTACAAAGCCACCTCTACACCGTCTGTCCACACTCCCAGGTCAGCCACAGCACGGGTTAGAGACAGAGAGAGTAAAGCTCCCTCTACACTGTCCACGCATGAGATGCATTCTTGAATAATCAGAAGACTCATACTCACTTTCTTGCCACTCTGTAAAACAGAAACAAAAGAGAATCGATACCTGATTCGTACTCCCAATGCCCCACCCCTACCCAATCCCAACCCAAGCGCACCGGCCCACTCCCTCCCTCCATCCCGCCCCCCACCTTGGTTCGGTTGAGCGAGCTCTGCAAGGGGCTGTTACCTGATATCAGTGATAGGAACTATAACCTCGTCCTTTCTCTCCTGTTTCCGCCTGCAAAGAGAGACAAGTGACACTGCAAGGAGTGAGAAGCAGGGAATAGGGGGCGGAGGGTGGAGAGCTGGGGTGGGGGTGAGTTGGGTGGGGGGAGCCATGGGTGAGGGGGGAGTCAGGTGAGGGGGGAATCGGAGTGCGGGGTAAATCGGAGGGGGTGACGGGGGGGGAGTCGGGTGGGGGGTCGGAGAGGGGTGGGGGAGCAAGGTGTGGGGGGGGGGAGCGAGCTTCGAGGGGAGTCTCTCAGTTGCTGTACACGTCACTCACCGTCTCCTCCAGTAAAACAGACCGAAGACCAGGAGCAAAACAACAGCCAAGCCCAGGAGAGTCCCGACAACAGCCCCAGCAATAACACCTGCAACACACACAGTGTATATACACACACACCACACACACACAGACTGCGCACACACACATACACACACACTGTACACCAGGGGTGGGCAAAAGACGGCCCACGGGCCATATCCGGCCCGCCAAATAATTCTATCTGGCTTGTCAATGTGTCTAGCAATAGAAAAAATTATAGTTCATTCAGTCCCAGAAAGTCGAACAAATTTTGCATTTGAATCAGACCGGGAACATCAGCCAATTACACTGCTTAGTTGTGCGCGCGCTCCCTTAAGTGTTGAATCAGGCTGACGTCAGAAATGTATGGATCGGCAAATTTTCAAACACGCCTTTTCACTGAAGAGGACGTTAATTCGAAATGAGTTTATCAAAGAAGCGGAAAGTGGACGCTGGAGACCGAATATTCAACAAAGAATGGACTTCTAAATCTTTTTTTTAAACCAGTGTGTGCGTGGAAAAGCTGTGTGCTTAATTTGCAAAGAAAGTGCGGCAGTGCTCAAAGACTACAACTGGAATCGCCATTTTGAGAGCATACTGGTTGTTCGAATGCAAAAAGAGCAAAGCATTTTCACAAAACTATTTGGGTCCCAGGATGAGATTACAAGAGTGAGTTACGTGATTGCACTCAAAATCGCCAAGAACAGCAAACCATTCTCTGAAGGAGAATTTATAAAGGAATGCATGGTTGACTCTGCCTCGATTTAATTCCCAGACAAGAAAAAACAGTTCGAGAACATTAGCTTGTCAAGGCGAAATATTGTGAGACGTGTCAAGGATATCTCTTGAGAACCTGTATCTGCAGTTACAAAATAAAGTAAGCAATTTTGCATGTTTTTCACTGGCACTCAATGAGAGTTGTGATGTCAAAGACACAGCCCAATTGACAATTTTTATCTCGAGGTATCACTAAAGATTTTGAGCTCACAGAAGAATTGGCATCAATGCAGTCAATGAAAGATACGACAACTGGAGAAGACTTTTTGGAGGCAGTAAATAAGTATATCTTAATATTAGGAGTGGAAAAAATTGGTGAATATGACCACTGATGGAAGCCCAAATCTGACAGGCAAAAATGTTGGGTTATTGAAAAGAATTCAAGATCAAGTCAAAGAAACAAATCCAGAACAGAATATTGTTTTTTCTACACTGCATTATCCACAAAGAGGTCCTTTGTAAGCGTGTTCTAAAATTAAGCAATGTTGTGGACACAGTTACGAAAGTGGTCAACTACATTCGAGCAAGAGGATTAAACCACAGGCAATTTGTAACTCTGCTTGACGAATTGGAATCCGAGCACATGGATGTTCTGTATCACACGAATGTAAGATGGCTTAGTTTAGGAAAGGTCTTGAAAAGAGTGTGGGAACTGAGAACAGAGATTGATTTATTTTTGGACATGAAACAAAAAGATTCGGATTTCCCACAGCTGAATGATGTGAATTGGCTCTCTGATTTCGCATTTGCCGTTGATATCATGGGCCACATGAATTCAAAACTGCAACGGAAGGGGGGCTTTGTGCACGATTTGTATTGCAGTGTCAAGTCATTTATGGTAAAGTTATTTATTTTATCGCATCAGATACGAAACAGATAGTTCGCCCACTTTCCAACTTCGTAGCAGATTACTCTTTGTGATCAAAGCCTTAAAGTATACTTTATCACTACTTGATTTACATGCCAAATTTTCTCACTGATTCCAGGATTTCAATTTGATCAAAAATGACCTGTCTTTGGTCTCTTCACCTTTCTCATTTGATGTTGACAAAGCCCCAATTGACCTCTAGCTCGAGCTTATTGACCTGCAATGTGATCCATTGCTTGCGGAACAATTCAAATCAGTGCCACTTCCCAGTTTTTATGCCTCTCTTAATGAATATAACTTTCCAAAAGTAAAAGCCTGGAGGATACTTGTGCTGTTTGGATCAAAATACACACGTGAGGAGAGATTTTCTATGATGAAATTCAATAAATCAAAACAGATCTGTGATGACTGATGACCACCTTGCAGCAGTACTCCGCATTGCAACAACGGAGACGATGCCTAACTTCAATTGTCTGGTTAATAACACACATCAGTGCTTTAATTCTTCCCATTGAGTGAGCGTTTCACATTCTCATCAATATGTGAATAAATGAATAAATATTGAATAAATGTTTGCTCAATGAGTTGTTTTATTTAACCTAATTTTAATGAATGTCAATGATATAGACTTTATTTTATGCAAGTGTAAGACTTGATTTTGAGCTATTATTAAGCATTTGCATCTATATTAAGTGTATGGCCCGCGAAGCTTAGTGAAACTCGTGAAGTGGCCCGCCAGCCAAAATAATTGCCCGCCCCTGCTGTACACACACTGCACCGACAGCGGGGAGGTGATTGTGTGGGTGGAAGGGTGAGGTGGGAGGATGCAGGGTCTTACCTGGGTCTTGCGGAGTTTGGATCTGGTTGGAGTAAAGGTATGAGGTGAAGAAGGATTGTGTTATATTAATTCTGTTTGCGTTTGTCAGCTTCAAATGTGTAAATCCAACCAGACTGAGTCTGTAGAGAAAGAAGAGAAAAAGGATTGAAACTAGGGAGCGAGATATGAGGGAAAGATAGTTGGGGAGCAAGGAAGGGAGAGGGAGGATGGTGGCCGGACAGTGGAGGGAATGACTGGGTGCAGGCTGTGAGGTGTGCCACTGCCTATTATTATTTATATTGCAGAATAATAATAATAATAATCCTTGCATTTGATATAGCGCTTTTCACGTCGGGAGGACGTCCCAAAGCGCTTCACAGACACTGTAAAGTGAATTGACTGTATATTTGTGGGCGAATGCGGCAGCCAATTGCGCACAGCAATGTCCCACAAACAGTCGTAGATTGAAAATGACCAATTTATTATTGTTTTTTTTTTGGAGGGATTATTATTAGGCTCTGTGTGGAGTAAGGAAACTTGCCCAAGGTTTCGCCCTGACCTTCCTACTAGACGAAGAAAGACCAAGTTTCATCTAGTTCGCCTTGCACCTCCCTAGCAGTCGCATGCACATATGTCCCAAACTACCTGTGTACTATATCACATAATGTTATTTCCTAAAAGAAAATGATCTAATCTGTGTTTGCAAGATATAGTGCCTTACCATTTCATCGAGACGTCTCACAGCGCTTCACAGGACATACTGTTTGCGGTGGGCTCACAGCCCAGACTGAGGAGAGCAGGGACTTGCCTGTATTTGCTGAGGGGATGCAGTTTGCCATTGTAGTCGGCCAGTACCTTCTCTCCGTTCCCCACGGTGACAGTGTGGGTGATGTTGCTGGCCCGCGCTGTCTGTGTGCGGTTTACCAGGTACGTGATGTAGGCGGCCGCGTTGTCGCTGTACATGTTCCCTATGCTGCTTTTGTCAGGTTCATCTGTGAGAGACACACGCTCAGCAAGCTTCATATCATACCTCACAGCGAGGGGGGCGGGCAGGGCAGGGGTGCAGTGGGAGGATTGCAGTGGGGGAAGGGGGTGGGGACCAGTGGGAGATGGGGGGGGGGTCAGCGGGAGAGGTGCTGCGCAGGGGGTTCACACTGTATGTGACTTCCTGCAAGTAGAATCACAAACAGTGGCAAGGAAAGGGCAGTCATTGGGATACCCACTCCGACTTGTTCCCCTCAGCCCCGGCCCCACACCACAGCACTGCCCTGTCAGCCCCAACGCCCCAGCACTGCCCCAGCCTCACCCCAGCACTGACCCCCAAGCCCCAACCTCAGCACTCACTGCCACGATCCTTCTCTGTCCCCACCACCACAGCGATGGCCTGGATCCGCCCATTTGTGGAATCGAAGCTGTTGTCCAAGAAGGTGAACACCAGCGAGTTGTGTGACACGGTGAGTTGTGTAACCGGCAGTCGCTCAGCCGGCTTGGGAGGGTCTGTAATAATAATAATAATAATAATAATCCTTGCATTTGATATAGCGCTTTTCACGTCGGGAGGACGTCCCAAAGCGCTTCACAGAACACACTGTAAAGTGAATTGACTGTATATTTGTGGGCGAACGCGGCAGCCAATTGCGCACAGCAATGTCCCACAAACAGTCGTAGATTGAAAATGACCAATTTATTATTGTTTTTTTTTGGAGGGATTATTATTAGGCTCTGTGTGGAGTAAGGAAACTTGCCCAAGGTTTCGCCCTGTGCCTGGAATTGAACTCAGGTCTCTCACTTGCAAAGCGAGTGCTCTAACCACTGAGCTACAGGACTCCACTGTAACGGGCAACAAGCAACATTCAGTCTCAGCCTGATCCCTGCCAATCAGTTGGCTTTTCCGCAGTATTCCAGGGCGCTGCTGGTGATAGCTCAGCCAGCCTGGCTCATTGGCAGGACTCGGAGGGGCAGAACAGTCACTGGGGGCAGGGAATCTTCCCACTCAGCTCCTGTGAACCCTGCAGGCCAAAGCCCTAACAATTAACAATAATCCTTGCATTTGACAGCAATGTCCCACAAACAGCCACGGAGTGATCCATTTTATTGGTGGATTGTTTGCCGGACATCGGGAAAAGAGAAACTCCCATCTCTTTTCGCAAGGCGCCATGGAATCTTTAACGTTCACCTGAACAGGCAGACGGCACTTTGTAGATGAGAGAAAGACAGGGAGAGAGAGACAGACAGCGACACAGACAGTGAGAGACAGGGAGGGTGAGAGACAGACACACACACACACACACACACACAGAAAGGGTGAGAGAGACAGAAAGATAGTCAGAGACAGGGAGACAGAGACACACAGACAGGGCGACACAGAGAGACACACACACACACAGGGAGACCGAGACACATACAGACAGACAGGGAGATAGAAACATAGACACACGTACAGAGAGACAGCGACATCCAGACACAGAGACAGAGACACACAGAGAGAGAGAGAGAGAGCAGTGCTCACCTGTGATGCTGGTCTGGCAGAGCTTGCTGACAGGCTGGCTGTTCCTGCCGCAGGATGTGCTGATGATGGAGAGTTCGTATTTGGTACCAAACCGCAAGCCGGTCAAGTTCTCTGTGCTGCCCGTGGGGCACTGAGAGTAGGTTTTGGTGACATTGGACCCGGTGGCCATGCTGAGCGGGGAGGCTTGCACCCTGAAGCTGATGTACTCTCCCTCTGGGCAGTCCCAGGCCAGTGCCAGCTGGTCCTGCCTCTCCACTGGCTCACACGTAAAACTGTCAACACTCGCCGCGTCTGACACACAAAGGGCACATCAGCACACACAGAGAGACAGCGCGTGCAGAGACAGAGAGAACACAGAAAGAGAGAGAGCATAGTCAGAGCGTGGGAAGAAAGAGCGAAAGAGAGAGCGCAGAGAGAGAGAGAGAATACAGAAAGAGAGTACAGAGAGAGAGTGTGAGGGGAGAGAGAGCATGTGGGGAGAGATACACACAGACAGAGAGGGCACGAGGGAGAGAGAGAGAGCACAGAGAGAGAGAGAGAGTGCGGAGGAGAGAGTGTGGGGAGGGGAGAGAGTGGAGTGGGGAGGGAAGAAAGTGGGGAAGGGAGACAGAGAGAGAGTACAGAGAGAGTGGGGGGAGAGTGAGATGCAGAGCGAGAGAGAGAGAGAGCACCCAGAGAGGGCTTGAAGAGCAGGGAATGGAGAGAGTGGGAGGTGATCCTCACCAGTGCATGCGAACTTGGTAGCTGGGCTTCCTTCCATCCCGTTTTCAGTCTGGCTAAAGACAGAGAAAGCGAAGTTCTTTCCTGGCTTGAGTTGAGGCACGGTAACAGTTAGTTTCGGGCCACTCTGATTGTATCCCTCTGTCTGCACACGGTATGTATAGGAAGTGTCTGCCCCCAGGGGCTCATCCCACTGCAGTTTGACAGAGGTGCTGTTGATGTCCGTAACTTGCACGTTCGTCACTGGGTTTGGCTCTGCAAATAACACAAGATCTTTCCTAAACATGAGTTTGATTTTGCTCTTGCTGATCATGTCTTTGATCTCATTCCACAGCCTTTACACGACGCTGGCTCAGCCTCGGGCATTCCTGCCCACCAGAGCCGTCCTCACATTCGTGTGGACCCATGACAGGAAGTCGTGAACACGACCCTCAAGCTATAACAGGCTTGTGGACGGACAGTGCAGAGGGAGCTTTACTCTGTCTCTAAACCGTGCTGTCATTTTATTCATCCCAATTCATCCTTCCTCTGGGGCCCTGTGAGACACTACACTCCCCGCATGAGAAGGAGAGCGGGGAGGAATTGGGACGCTTGTGGACTGGGCACTGGAGGGCAGGCAGCATGTGGAGAGGCAAATCCAGAGAGATGGGAGCCAAACCCCAGTCCCCGGGCCTGTACTTACTGGTACAACCTGATACAGGTTCAGATGCGATGCTGTGGGGCCCACTGTTGGTAGCCACAGTGATGGTGTAGCAGCGGCCAGGCTGTAGGTTGATGATTGTGTATGATGTGTTTGGGGGGAACACGGTGAAGGTCCTGTCATAGGCTGAAAGGTTCCGATGATCTTGGACATGGATGGTATAATTCTCCACATTGCCAGGCGGAGTGTGCCAGGTCACCTTCAGAGAGGTTGTGCTCCCTTGGTTCTCCACCGTCATGTTGCTGATTGGTATTTGCTCAGGTTCTGTTGGACAAAAACAAGGTTAAACTGGTTCAGTCACTCGCACTCTTGCTGCTCACAAAAAAAAAGTCGTTGGTTGAAGTCCCACCATCGGGGACTTTGAGCTCACAGTGTTGACTGAAGCTCCAGTGCAGTGCTGGGGGAGCGCTGCACTGTCGGAGGTACCGAACTTAGGTCGAGACATGAAACCGAGGACCCGTCTGTGCCTGTCCAGGTGGATGGACACTGAAGATCCGGCAGTGCTATTGGTAATGAGAAGGGAGTTTCATTCTCCCAGTGTCCTGGCCGATAATCCCCGGATAGACGTTCACCTCACGGCTGTTAATGGACATTGATGTGTATAAATTAGCTATCACGTTCACGACAAACACAGTCAATACACCTGACAGCAACTGTGTGAGGCGCTTTGAGACATTTCTCATCACTAATGTCAATAAAATGTTTAAAGAGCAAGAAAGAGCAAGTTAACACTCGCTTGGGATCATGAACGGTAACCAGCCCCTACTCCCGGTAAGCAGACCTGCCCACAGGGCCCCCGGCACCTGCCCACAGGGCCCCCTGGGCCCCCCAGGTCAGTGGCCACTCCCCAGATATATAGACCGTCCATCAGGTAAATATTCACTCCCCCAGGTAATAGCCCCTCTTCATGGTAACCAGCAACCCATCATTGTAACCAGCACTGCCCCACCCTTGGTAACCAGAACACCTCCCGCCCATGGTAACCAGCACACACCCGCCCAAGGTAACCAGCAGACCCTCCGCCCATGGTAACCAGCACCAACCACACCCATGGTAGCCAACAACCACCACCATGGTAATGAGCACCCGCCTTTTTAGTAACCAGCCCCTCACCATGGGAATCAGCCCCTCCCCATGGTAAGCAGGCAGTGCTCTCTGTGGGCAATAGAACAGCACTTACCTGTGTACTGAGTCACTGACAGAAAATTGCTCTGCAGTGAGTTTGCTCCGATAGTAGCCACAGAGATGTAGTACTCAGTGCCAGCCGTTAGGTGGTCAATCACAATGCTGTTTTTTATTGCGGTGAGATTCTGAGCGTCAGAAGCGTGGCTCCGGGAGGTGACACTGAAGTTGTAAGTCCCTGCAGTCATGTTTGCAGGTTCTCCCCAGGTCAGGGAGATGGCGCTGGTATTGACACTCAACACTTTGATGGGTCCAGGAAGACTGGGAACTGCGGGGAAACACAGAACAAAGCAGGACCATGGGAACAAGCACCAGATTCACAAGATCTCATCTGATCTCATCCTTCAAGATACCCCGTCTCACCCTCTTCCCATCACAGCATCAATCTGTTGCCTAAATGAGTCTGGTGTTCGGGCCTCAACCGCACTTCCTGCTAACCTGTTCATGTCATTAATTAGCCTCTGAGTAAAGAAACACTTTGTGGTGTCTGTCCTGAAATTCTCTTTGCCACTCTAAATCACACCCCCCTCAACCCCAGTTACAGACCCTCCCAACCAGTAATGAGACGCTCCACCCGGTGACCAGCTGGGTCTGGGAATAATCTTATCACCTGTGATGTTGAGCCTATGACGTGAGTGTGTGTTGGGTGAGGGAACATCGCCAGAAGAGGAGCAGAGGAGAGCGGGGAGGATTTGGGAAGCTTGTGGACTGGGCAGTGGAGGGCAGGCAGCATGTGGAGAAGCAAATCCAGAGAGATGGGAGCCAAACCCCAGTCCCCGGGCCTGTACTTACTGGTACAACCTGATACAGGTTCAGATGCGATGCTGTGGGGCCCACTGTTGGTAGCCACAGTGATGGTGTAGCAGCGGCCAGGCTGTAGGTTGATGATTGTGTATGATGTGTTTGGGGGTAACACGGTGACGGTCTCGTCATAGGCTGAAAGGTTCCGATAATCTTGGACGTGGATGGTATAATTCTCCACATTGCCAGGCGGAGTGTGCCAGGTCACCTTCAGAGAGTTTGTGCTCCCTTGGTTCTCCACCGTCACGTTGCTGATTGGTATTTGCTCAGGTTCTGTTGGACAAAAACAAGGTTAAACTGGCTCAGTCACTCGCACTCTTGCTGCTCACAAAGAAAGGTTGTTGGTTGAAGTCCCACCATCGGGGAATTTGAGCTCACAGTGTAGACTGAAGCTACAGCGCAGTGCTGGGGGAGCTCTGCACTGTCGGAGGTACCGAACTTAGGTCGAGACATGAAACTGAATCCCGTGTGTCTGTCCAGGTGGATGGACACTGAAGATCTGGCAGAACTATTAGTAATGAGAAGGGAGTTTCACTCTTGTGGTGTCCTGGCCGATAATCTCCCGGATAGATATTCACCTCACGGATGTTATTGGACATTGATGTACATAAATTGGCTGTCAGGTTCACTACAAACACAGTCACTACAGCTGACAGCAACTGTGTGAGGCGCTTTGAGACATTTCTCATTACGGACGTCAATAAAATGTTTAAAGAACCAGAAAGCGGAAGTTAACATTCGCTCGGGAACGTGAATGGTAACCAGCCCCTCCTCGAGATGACCACCCCCTCCCTATGATAACCAGCCCCTACTCCTGGTAACCAGACGGTCCCCAAAGTCACCAGCACCTCCAGCTAAATCATCAGTCCCTCTCTCTGTTGAGCAGACTCCAGGCCACCAGCCCCTGCCCACCGGGCCACCAGCCCCTGCCCACCCCGGGCCACCAGCCCATGCCCCCCCGGGACACCAGCCCCTGCACCTGGGTCACTAGACCCTCCCTCTAGGTAACCATCCCCTCCCCATGGTAAGCAGGCAGTGCTCTCTGTGGGCAGTGGAACAGCACATACCTGTGTACTGAGTCACTGACAGAAAATTGCTCTGCAGTGAGTTTGCTCCGATGGTGGCCACAGAGATGTTGTACTCAGTGCCAGCCGTTAGGTGGTCAATCACGATGCTGTTGTTTATTGCGGTGAGATTCTGAGCGTCAGAAGCGTGGCTCCGGAAGGTGACATTGAAGTTGTAAGTCCCTGCAGCCATGCTTGCAGGTTCTCCCCAGGTCAGGGAGATGGCGCTGGTATTGACACTCAACACTTTGATGGATCCAGGAAGACTGGGAACTGCGGGGAAACACAGAACAAAGCAGGACCATGGGAACAAGCACCAGATTCACAAGATCTCATCTGATCTCATCCTTCAAGATACCCCGTCTCACCCTCTTCCCATCATAGCATCAATCTGTTGTCTAAATGAGTCTGGTGTCCAGGCCTCAACCGCACTTCCTGCTAACCTGTTCATGTCAATAATTAGCCTCTGAGCAAAGAGACACTTTGTGGTGTCTGTGCTGAAATTACTCTTTGCCACTCTAAATCACACCCCCCTCAACCCCAGTTACAGACCCTCCCAACCAGTAATGAGACGTTCCACCCGGTGACCAGCTGGGTCTGGGAATAATCTATCACCTGTGATGTTGAGCCGATGACGTGAGTGTGTGTTGGGTGAGGGAACATCGCCAGAAGAGGAGCAGAGGAGAGCGGGGAGGATTTGGGAAGCTTGTGGACTGGGCACTGGAGGGCAGTCAGCATGTGGAGAGGCAAATCCAGAGAGATGGGAGCCAAACCCCAGTCCCCGGGCCTGTACTTACTGGTACAACCTGGTACAGGTTCAGATGCGATGCTGTGGGGCCCACTGTTGGTAGCCACAGTGATGTTGTAGCAGCGGCCAGGCTGTAGGTTGATGATTGTGTATGATGTGTTTGGGGGTAACACGGTGACGGTCTCGTCATAGGCTGAAAGGTTCCGATGATCTTGGACGTGGATGGTATAATTCTCCACATTGCCAGGCGGAGTGTGCCAGGTCACCTTCAGAGAGGTTGTGCTCCCTTGGTTCTCCACCGTCATGTTGCTGGTTGGAATTTGCTCAGGTTCTATTGGACAAAAACAAGGTTAAACTGGCTCAGTCACTCGCACTCTTGCTGCTCACAAAAAAAGGTTGTTGGTTGAAGTCCCACCATCGGGGAATTTGAGCTCACAGTGTAGACTGAAGCTACAGCGCAGTGCTGGGGGAGCTCTGCACTGTCGGAGGTACCGAACTTAGGTCGAGACATGAAACCGAGATCCCCTGTGTCTGTCCAGGTGGATGGACACTGAAGATCTGGCAGAACTATTGGTAATGAGAAGGGAGTTTCACTCTTGTGGTGTCCCGGCCGATAATCTCCCGGATAGATATTCACCTCACGGCTGTTATTGGACATTGATGTACATAAATTGGCTGTCAGGTTCACTACAAACACAGTCACTACACCTGACAGCAACTGTGTGAGGCGCTTTGAGACATTTCTCATTACGGACGTCAATAAAATGTTTAAAGAGCCAGAAAGCGGAAGTTAGCATTCGCTCTGGAACGTGAATGCTAACCAGCCCGTCCTCGAGATGACCACCCCCTCCCTATGGTAAACAGCCCCTACTCCTGGTAACCAGACGGTCCCCAAAGTCACCAGCACCGCCAGCTAAATCATCAGTCCCTCTCTCTGTTGAGCAGACTCCAGGCCACCAGCCCCTGCCCACCGGGCCACCAGCCCCTGCCCACCGGGACACCAGTTCCTGCCCTCGGGCCACCAGCCCCTGCCCCCGGACCACCAGCCCCTGCCCCCCGGGACACCAGCCCCTGCACCTGGGTCACTAGACCCTCCCTCTAGGTAACCATCCCCTCCCCATGGTAAGCAGGCAGTGCTCACTGTGGGCAGTGGAACAGCACATACCTGTGTACTGAGTCACTGACAGAAAATTGCTCTGCAGTGAGTTTGCTCCGATGGTGGCCACAGAGATGTTGTACTCAGTGCCAGCCGTTAGGTGGTCAATCACGATGCTGTTGTTTATTGCGGTGAGATTCTGAGCGTCAGAAGCGTGGCTCCGGAAGGTGACATTGAAGTTGTAAGTCCCTGCAGTCATGTTTGCAGGTTCTCCCCAGGTCAGAGAGATGGCGCTGGTATTGACACTCAACACTTTGATGGATCCAGGAAGACTGGGAACTGGGAGGAAACACAGAACAAAGCAGGACCATGGGAACAAGCACCAGATTCACAAGATCTCATCTGATCTCATCCTTCCTGACACCGCATCTCACCCTCTTCCCATCACAGCATCAATCTGTTGTCTAAATGAGTCTGGTGTCCAGGCCTCAACCGCACTTCCTGCTAACCTGTTCATGTCGTTCATTAGCCTCTGAGTAAAGAGACACTTTGTGGTGTCTGCGCTGAAATTACTCTTTGCCACTCTAAATCACACCCCCCTCAACCCCAGTTACAGACCCTCCCAACCAGTAATGAGATGCTCCACCCGGTGACCAGCTGGGTCTGGGAATAATCTATCACCTGTGATGTTGAGCCGATGACGTGAGTGTGTGTGGGGTGAGGGAACATCGCCAGAAGAGGAGCAGAGGAGAGCGGGGAGGATTTGGGAAGCTTGTGGACTGGGCACTGGAGGGCAGGCAGCATGTGGAGAGGCAAAGCCAGAGATATGGGAGCCAAACCCCAGTCCCCGGGCCTGTACTTACTGGTACAACCTGATACAGGTTCAGATGAGATGCTGTGGGGCCCACTGTTGGTAGCCACAGTGATGGTGTAGCAGCGGCCAGGCTGTACGTCGCTGATTGTATATGATGTGTTTGGGGGGAACACGGTGAAGGTCCTGTCATAGGCTGAAAGGTTCTGATGATCTTGGACATGGACGGTATAATTCTCCACATTGCCAGGCGGAGTGTGCCAGGTCACCTTCAGAGAGGTTGTGCTCCCTTGGTTCTCCACCGTCACGTTGCTGGTTGGTATTTGCTCAGGTTCTGTTGGAGAAAAACAAGGTTAAACTGGTTCAGTCACTCGCACTCTTGCTGCTCACAAAGAAAGGTTGTTGGTTGAAGTCCCACCATCGGGGAATTTGAGCTCACAGTGAAGACTGAAGCTACAGCGCAGTGCTGGGGGAGCGCTGCACTGTCGGAGGTACCGAACTTAGGTCGAGACATGAAACCGAGATCCCCTCTGTGCCTGTCCAGGTGGATGGACACTGAAGATCTGGCAGAACTATTGGTAATGAGAAGGGAGTTTCACTCTTGTGGTGTCCCGGCCGATAATCTCCCGGATAGATATTCACCTCACGGCTGTTATTGGACATTGATGTACATAAATTGGCTGTCAGGTTCACTACAAACACAGTCACTACACCTGACAGCAACTGTGTGAGGCGCTTTGAGACATTTCTCATTACGGACGTCAATAAAATGTTTAAAGAGCCAGAAAGCGGAAGTTAGCATTCGCTCTGGAACGTGAATGCTAACCAGCCCGTCCTCGAGATGACCACCCCCTCCCTATGGTAAACAGCCCCTACTCCTGGTAACCAGACGGTCCCCAAAGTCACCAGCACCGCCAGCTAAATCATCAGTCCCTCTCTCTGTTGAGCAGACTCCAGGCCACCAGCCCCTGCCCACCGGGCCACCAGCCCCTGCGCACCGGGACACCAGTTCCTGCCCTCGGGCCACCAGCCCCTGTCCACCCCGGGACACCAGCCCCTGCCCCCCCGGGACACCAGCCCCTGCACCTGGGTCACTAGACCCTCCTCTAGGTAACCATCCCCTCCCCATGGTAAGCAGGCAGTGCTCTCTGTGGGCAGTGGAACAGCACATACCTGTGTACTGAGTCACTGACAGAAAATTGCTCTGCAGTGAGTTTGCTCCGATGGTGGCCACAGAGATGTTGTACTCAGTGCCAGCCGTTAGGTGGTCAATCACGATGCTGTTGTTTATTGCGGTGAGATTCTGAGCGTCAGAAGCGTGGCTCCGGAAGGTGACATTGAAGTTGTAAGTCCCTGCAGTCATGTTTGCAGGTTCTCCCCAGGTCAGAGAGATGGCGCTGGTATTGACACTCAACACTTTGATGGGTCCAGGAAGACTGGGAACTGGGAGGAAACACAGAACAAAGCAGGACCATGGGAACAAGCACCAGATTCACAAGATCTCATCTGATCTCATCCTTCCTGACACCGCATCTCACCCTCTTCCCATCACAGCATCAATCTGTTGTCTAAATGAGTCTGGTGTCCAGGCCTCAACCGCACTTCCTGCTAACCTGTTCATGTCGTTCATTAGCCTCTGAGTAAAGAGACACTTTGTGGTGTCTGCGCTGAAATTACTCTTTGCCACTCTAAATCACACCCCCCTCAACCCCAGTTACAGACCCTCCCAACCAGTAATGAGATGCTCCACCCGGTGACCAGCTGGGTCTGGGAATAATCTATCACCTGTGATGTTGAGCCGATGACGTGAGTGTGTGTGGGTGTAGGGAACATCGCCAGAAGAGGAGCAGAGGAGAGCGGGGAGGATTTGGGAAGCTTGTGGACTGGGCACTGGAGGGCAGGCAGCATGTGGAGAGGCAAAGCCAGAGATATGGGAGCCAAACCCCAGTCCCCGGGCCTGTACTTACTGGTACAACCTGATACAGGTTCAGATGCGATGCTGTGGGGCCCACTGTTGGTAGCCACAGTAATGTTGTAGCAGCGGCCAGGCTGTACGTCGCTGATTGTATATGATGTGTTTGGGGGGAACACGGTGAAGGTCCTGTCATAGGCTGAAAGGTTCTGATGATCTTGGACATGGACGGTATAATTCTCCACATTGCCAGGCGGAGTGTGCCAGGTCACCTTCAGAGAGGTTGTGCTCCCTTGGTTCTCCACCGTCACGTTGCTGGTTGGTATTTGCTCAGGTTCTGTTGGAGAAAAACAAGGTTAAACTGGTTCAGTCACTCGCACTCTTGCTGCTCACAAAGAAAGGTTGTTGGTTGAAGTCCCACCATCGGGGAATTTGAGCTCACAGTGAAGACTGAAGCTACAGCGCAGTGCTGGGGGAGCGCTGCACTGTCGGAGGTACCGAACTTAGGTCGAGACATGAAACCGAGATCCCCTCTGTGCCTGTCCAGGTGGATGGACACTGAAGATCTGGCAGAACTATTGGTAATGAGAAGGGAGTTTCACTCTTGTGGTGTCCCGGCCGATAATCTCCCGGATAGATATTCACCTCACGGCTGTTATTGGACATTGATGTACATAAATTGGCTGTCAGGTTCACTACAAACACAGTCACTACACCTGACAGCAACTGTGTGAGGCGCTTTGAGACATTTCTCATTACGGACGTCAATAAAATGTTTAAAGAGCCAGAAAGTGGAAGTTAACATTCGCTCGGGAACGTGAATGGTAACCAGCCCCTCCTCGAGATGACCACCCCCTCCCTATGGTAAACAGCCCCTACTCCTGGCAACCAGACGGTCCCCAAAGTCACCAGCACCGCCAGCTAAGTCATCATTCCCTCTCTCTGTTGAGCAGACTCCAGGCCACCAGCCCCTGCCCACTGGGCCACCAGTCCCTGCCCACCGGGCCACCAGCCCCTGCACCCCCCGGGCCACCAGGCCCTGCCCCCCCCGGGCCACCAGACCCTGCCCCCCCGGGCCACCAGACCCTGCCCCCCCGGGCCACCAGTCCCTGCCCCCCGCGGGCCACCAGATCCTGCCCCCCCCCGGGCCACCAGATCCTGCCCCCCCGGGCCACCCGCCCCTGCCCCCTGGGCCACCCGCCCCTGCACCTGCATCACTAGAACCTCCCTCTAGGTAACCATCCCCTCCCCATGGTAAGCAGGCAGTGCTCTCTGTGGGCAGTGGAACAGCACATACCTGTGTACTGAGTCACTGACAGAAAATTGCTCTGCAGTGAGTTTGCTCCGATGGTGGCCACAGAGATATTGTACTCAGTGCCAGCCGTTAGGTGGGCAATCACGATGCTGTTGTTTATTGCAGTGAGATTCTGAGCGTCAGAAGCGTGACTCCGGGAGGTGACATTGAAGTTGTAAGTCCCTGCAGTCATGTTTGCAGGTTCTCCCCAGGTCAGGGAGATGGCGCTGGTATTGACACTCAACACTTTGATGGATCCAGGAAGACTGGGAACTGGGAGGAAACACAGAACAAAGCAGGACCATGGGAACAAGCACCAGATTCACAAGATCTCATCTGATCTCATCCTTCAAGATACCCCGTCTCACCCTCTTCCCATCACAGCATCAATCTGTTGCCTAAATGAATCTGGTGTCCAGGCCTCAACCGCACTTCCTGCTAACCTGTTCATGTCATTAATTAGCCTCTGAGTAAAGAAACACTTTGTGGTGTCTGTCCTGAAATTACTCTTTGCCACTCTAAATCACACCCCCCTCAACCCCAGTTACAGACCCTCCCAACCAGTAATGAGACGCTCCACCCGGTGACCAGCTGGGTCTGGGAATAATGTATCACCTGTGATGTTGAGCCTATGACGTGAGTGTGTGTTGGGTGAGGGAACATCGCCAGAAGAGGAGCAGAGGAGAGCGGGGAGGATTTGGGAAGCTTGTGGACTGGGCAGTGGAGGGCAGGCAGCATGTGGAGAGGCAAAGCCAGAGAGATGGGAGCCAAACCCCAGTCCCCGGGCCTGTACTTACTGGTACAACCTGATACAGGTTCAGATGCGATGCTGTGGGGCCCACTGTTGGTAGCCACAGTGATGGTGTAGCAGCGGCCAGGCTGTAGGTTGATGATTGTGTATGATGTGTTTGGGGGGAACACGGTGAAGGTCTTGTCATAGGCTGAAAGGTTCCGATAATCTTGGACGTGGATGGTATAATTCTCCACATTGCCAGGCGGAGTGTGCCAGGTCATCTTCAGAGAGGTTGTGCTCCCTTGGTTCTCCACCGTCACGTTGCTGGTTGGTATTTGCTCAGGTTCTGTTGGACAAAAACAAGGTTAAACTGGTTCAGTCACTCGCACTCTTGCTGCTCACAAAGAATGGTTGTTGGTTGAAGTCCCACCATCGGGGAATTTGAGCTCACAGTGTAGACTGAAGCTACAGCGCAGTGCTGGGGGAGCGCTGCACTGTCGGAGGTACCGAACTTAGGTCGAGACATGAAACCGAGATCCCCTCTGTGCCTGTCCAGGTGGATGGACACTGAAGATCTGGCAGAACTATCGGTAATGAGAAGGGAGTTTCACTCTTGTGGTGTCCTGGCCGATAATCTCCCGGATAGATATTCACCTCACGGATGTTATTGGACATTGATGTACATAAATTGGCTGTCAGGTTCACTACAAACACAGTCACTACACCTGACAGCAACTGTGTGAGGCGCTTTGAGACATTTCTCATTACGGACGTCAATAAAATGTTTAAAGAGCCAGAAAGCGGAAGTTAACATTCGCTCTGGAACGTGAATGCTAACCAGCCCCTCCTCGAGATGACCACCCCCTCCCTATGGTAAACAGCCCCTACTGATGGTAACCAGACGGTCCCCAAAGTCACCAGCACCGCCAGCTAAATCATCAGTCCCTCTCTCTGTTGAGCAGACTCCAGGCCACCAGCCCCTGCCCACCGGGCCACCAGCCCCTGCCCACCGGGCCACCAGCCCCTGCCCCCCCCGGGCCACCAGCCCCTGCCCCCCCCGGGCCACCAGACCCTGCCCCCCCGGGCCACCAGACCCTGCCCCCCCCGGGCCACCAGACCCTGCCCCCCCGGGCCACCAGACTCTGCCCCCCCCCCGGGCCACCCGCCCCTGCCCCCCTGGGCCACCCGCCCCTGCACCTGCATCACTAGAACCTCCCTCTAGGTAACCATCCCCTCCCCATGGTAAGCAGGCAGTGCTCTCTGTGGGCAGTGGAACAGCACATACCTGTGTACTGAGTCACTGACAGAAAATTGCTCTGCAGTGAGTTTGCTCCGATGGTGGCCACAGAGATATTGTACTCAGTTCCAGCCGTTAGGTGGGCAATCACGATGCTGTTGTTTATTGCAGTGAGATTCTGAGCGTCAGAAGCGTGACTCCGGGAGGTGACATTGAAGTTGTAAGTCCCTGCAGTCATGTTTGCAGGTTCTCCCCAGGTCAGGGAGATGGCGCTGGTATTGACACTCAACACTTTGATGGGTCCAGGAAGACTGGGAACTGGGGGGAAACACAGAACAAAGCAGGACCATGGGAACAAGCACCAGATTCACAAGATCTCATCTGATCTCATCCTTCAAGATACCCCGTCTCACCCTCTTCCCATCACAGCATCAATCTGTTGCCTAAATGAGTCTGGTGTCCAGGTCTCAACCGCACTTCCTGCTAACCTGTTCATGTCATTAATTAGCCTCTGAGTAAAGAAACACTTTGTGGTGTCTGTCCTGAAATTACTCTTTGCCACTCTAAATCACACCCCCCTCAACCCCAGTTACAGACCCTCCCAACCAGTAATGAGACGCTCCACCCGGTGACCAGCTGGGTCTGGGAATAATGTATCACCTGTGATGTTGAGCCTATGACGTGAGTGTGTGTGGGGTGAGGGAACATCGCCAGAAGAGGAGCAGAGGAGAGCGGGGAGGATTTGGGAAGCTTGTGGACTGGGCAGTGGAGGGCAGGCAGCATGTGGAGAGGCAAAGCCAGAGAGATGGGAGCCAAACCCCAGTCCCCGGGCCTGTACTTACTGGTACAACCTGATACAGGTTCAGATGCGATGCTGTGGGGCCCACTGTTGGTAGCCACAGTGATGTTGTAGCAGCGGCCAGGCTGTAGGTTGATGATTGTGTGTGATGTGTTTTGGGGGAACACGGTGAAGGTCTTGTCATAGGCTGAAAGGTTCCGATAATCTTGGACGTGGATGGTATAATTCTCCACATTGCCAGGCGGAGTGTGCCAGGTCACCTTCAGAGAGGTTGTGCTCCCTTGGTTCTCCACCGTCACGTTGCTGGTTGGTATTTGCTCAGGTTCTGTTGGACAAAAACAAAGTTAAACTGGCTCAGTCACTCGCACTCTTGCTGCTTAGTTGTTGGTTGAAGCCCCACCATCGGGGACTTTGAGCTCATCTGATCTTATCCTGACAGACACCCCGTCTCACCCTCTTCCCATCACATCATCAATCTGTTGTCTAAATAAGTCTCAAAGTGCTTCACAGAATATATTGTAAAGTGAATTGACCGTATATAATTGTGTGCAAAACGTGTGTATAAATTGGCTGTCACATTCACTTACAAACACAGTCACTACACCTGACAGCAACTGTGTGAGGCGCTTTGAGACGTTTCTCATTACGGACGTCAATAAAATGTTTAAAGAGCCAGAAAGAGGAAATTAACACTCGCTTGGGAACGTGAACGGTAACCAGCCCCTCCACCGGATGATCAGCCCCTACTCCCGGTAACCAGACCGTCCCCCAGGATCACCAGGCCCTCCCCCAAGTCCACTCACCCCTCCCTCAGTTCACCAGCACCTCCCCGGTCACCAGCCCGTCTTCCCCGATCACCAGCTCTTCCCCACAGGTCACCAGGCCCCGCGGTCACCAGCCCCTGTGGTCACCAGCCTCTGCCCCCCAGATCACCAGCCACTCCCTGGGTCACCAGCCCCTCCCCCCCGGTCACCAGCCCACCTTCCCAGGTCATCAGCCTCTCCCCCCTCAGTCACCAGCCTCTCCCCCTCCAGGTCACCAGCCTCTCCCCCTCCAGGTCACCAGCCTCTCCCCCTCCAGGTCATCAGCCTCTCCCCCTCCAGGTCACCAGCCTCTCGCCCTTCAGGTCACCAGCCTCTCCCCCTCCAGGTCACCAGCCTCTCCCCCCCAAGTCACCAGCCTCTCCCCCTCCAGGTCACCAGCCTCTCCCCCTCCAGGTCACCAGCCTGGAGGGGGAGAGGCTGGTGCCGCTCCCCCTCCAGGCTGGTTCTGCAGTGCAATTGCTCTGCAGTGAGTTTGCTCCGATAGTAGCCACAGAGATGTAGTACTCAGTGCCAGCCGTTAGGTGGTCAATCACAATGCTGTTTTTTATTGCGATGAGATTCTGAGCGTCAGAAGCGTGGCTCCGGGAGGTGACACTGAAGTTGTAAGTCCCTGCAGTCATGTTTGCAGGTATTTCCCAGGTCAGGGAGATGGCACTGGTATTGACATCTGCCACATTGATGGGTCCAGGACTGGGAACTGGGAGAAAACACGGAACAAAGATAGAGTTGGGTGTCATCCACATGTAACAAGATTACATTTGTAAAGCGCCTTTCACGTCGGGAGGATGTCCCAACGCGCTGGCAGTGTACAGCATTTCAGACCCGAGCTGGGGTCGGGGGGTGGGGGGGGAGAGGGGAGGACAAATGGGAGTGGCCGATGGCATGGTCAAAGAGGAGGGTCTTGAGACGGGACTTGATGGAGGCTAAGGAGGGGGTGAGGCAGAGTGATTGGGGGATGGAATTCCAGAGGTTGGGGGCAAAGTGGCTGAAGGCTCTCCCGCCAATGGTGGAGCGGGTGGGTCGGGAGACGAGGAGCAGGCCAGAGCCGGCTGAGTGGAGGGAGCGGGCAGGTTGGTAGGGGGTTAGGAAGTCGCAGAGGGAGGGTGGCTCGAGGCCATGGAGGGCTTTGTAGGTGAGAACCAGGATCTTGAACTGGATTCTTTGAAGGATAGGGAGCCAATGGAAATCGGGCGACAATGGGAGAGATGGGGTCTGAAGGGTGAGGTAGTGGCAGAGTTGGGCAATGTTACGGAGGTGAGGAAAGGCAGAGTGTGTCATGGCTTGGATGTGGGGAAGAAAAAAAAGTTGAGGATTGAACAAGACATCGAGGTTCCTGACTGGTTTGGTGAGTTGAAGTGTGCAGCCATGGAGGTTGATGCTGCCAGAGCCTGAGGTGCGGAGACGCTGGTGTGAGCCAATCAGGAGGGCCTCAGTCTTGTTCACATTCAACTGTAGGAAATTTGCCCTCATCCAGGACTTGATGTCCGACAGGCAGTCTGTCAGGACAGCAGTGGAGTTGAGGGTGGAGGCAGAAAGATAGAGTTGGGTGTCATCTGCATACATATGGAAGTTGACCCCAGGTCTGTAGATGATGTACCAAGGGGGAGCATGTAGATATTAAAGAGGAGTGGGCCAAGAACAGAGCCCTGGGGGACGCCAGATGTGACAGTGCACCAGATTTACAAGAACACAAAGTGGGTCTGGAGCGAGAAATCCTTTGGGCCCATGTGATCTTATCCTTCCGGGTTCCCCATATCACCTTCTTCCCCTCACAGCATCAAGCTATTTTCTAAATGAGTCCTGTGTCCTGTTAACCTACTACGCTTCTTGCTAATTAGGGACAGGAACTATATAAGTGCAAGTTGTTGTTGTGAAGGAACAGTTCCTGGATGGATCAGAGGAGTGCACTGTGGGGGAGTTGAAG
This sequence comes from Callorhinchus milii, assembly GCF_018977255.1. Taxonomy (NCBI): domain Eukaryota; kingdom Metazoa; phylum Chordata; class Chondrichthyes; order Chimaeriformes; family Callorhinchidae; genus Callorhinchus; species Callorhinchus milii. Next base: position 3,405,683 of record NW_024704758.1, on the reverse strand, counting down.
GCAGCGGGCTTATTGGTCAGGGAGAAAGGAGAGCTGGGGATCGAACCGAACGCTGAGGTGACACAGTAGATAAGCGAGTTCAAGAGACACCAGGAGGTCAGAGCCATAAGATAGGAGGATTTGTGGCAAGACAACGTGAGAATTGCTTCCTTTGGATACGCGTACCAAACATCAATGTCAGTGCAGTCATCAGCCTAACTAACAGCAGAGCTGTGATTGTGAACAACATGGTTCGTTTATAGCCAAGTGCCTGACGCACATGGAAAGCATTCAACATGAATAGGCGGCATCTGACACACATGGAACCCATCACTGTGATCAGCCGGGTGTCTGACACACATGGAACCCATCACTGTGATCAGCTGGGTGTCTGACTCACATGCTTGCCATGTTTAAGAGTCTCCAAACCAAACTGAGTTCCATGTATGTATGGGAATGTCCCTGTGTCTGGAATGGAAATGCATTCTTTCCCACTGCTTGTCCAGCTAGGACCACCTTACCCAATAGGATTTTGGCTTTCAGGGTTAACAGGAGCAGAGTGATAGTATTCCCTGCCACCACTGACTGGTCTGCCCTTCCAAGTCCTGCCAATAAGCCAGACTGGCTGTACTGTGGAGGCCTGTAGCTCAGTAGTTATAGCACTTGCCTCACAAGCGAGAGACCTGGGTTTGATTCCCGGCAGGGCGAAACCTTGGTCAAGTTTCCTTACTCACACGCCTGATAATAATCCCTCAAGAACAAAAAATTTACGACTGTTTGTGGGACACTGCTGTGCGCAATTGGCTGCTGCATTTCGCCCACAAATGTATAGTCAATTCACTTTACAGTACATTCTGTGAAGCGCTTTGAGATGTCCAGAAAACGTGAACAGTGCTATATCAAATGCAAAGAATATTATTATCATCAGCAGGGCCTTGGAATACTACGGACTCGCCTGGCTCAGGAACTGGACTAGAGACCGTCGCAGAGGGTGGGCTTGATTCCAACACTCATTGCCAAACATGTAACCTTGCAGCCAGTTCAACTCCAAGGAGACCTTGTTTACCTCCCCCAAGTAGGATAGTCACTAGTTGGCCAGTTGTCATCTGACCAGCGGGGGTTTAAGCCCTCACTAGGTCGGTGGCAGGAACAAGGAATGCCCTGCGAGCTTCCCGGTGGGCAACACAGCATCTTCCAGCCCACAGCTCAAACACACATCGCTACCCACTAAGCGATGGGTCCATGAGTTGGAGATGTGGAGCTTAAGCAACAGCTACTTATCTCTCCGCAAACCAATCAAGGTGGATTCGAAGCTCAGTGGAACCAACCTTCGGTGCAACAACAACAAAATTACATTTATACAGAGGCTTTCTCGCTGGAAGGACATCCCTAGGCACTGAGGGATTGTGAGCGGTGGGTGACAATCTGCCTGTCTCCAATAGGCGGCGCTAACACCATATTTTGAGTAAAGGCAATAGTGGGGCGGAGCTCTGTGCGATGCACAATACGAGCAAAGCAGCAGAGAGAGGGCACGAGAGAGTGAGAGAGAGGGCAACAGAGAGTAAGAGAGAGAGAGAGAGAGAGCATGACAGGGAGAACGACCAAGAGAGAGAGAAACACACGTTTACTCTCACCAGATTGACTTACCCTCTGCAGACACCGGGCCCTGTGGAAGAGAGAGAGGGAGAGAGTGACGTAGAAATTATGATAATAATAATAATGTGGTCATTCAATCCACAACTGTTTGTGGGACAAACTGCTGTGCACAATTGGCTGCTGTGTTTCACCCATAAAATATATAGTCAATTCACTTTACAGTTTGTTCTGTAAAGCACTTTGAGACATCTCGAGGATGTGAAAAACTCTATATCAAATGCAAGGATTATTATTATTTATTATATATATATCTCAATGGGGCTGTGTGGCTCTAGTTAATGATGAAGAAAAGTGAGTGTACCTGTGTGAGAGTGAGTGTGCGAATCTGTGTGTGAGTGTGTGTGTGGGGAGCGGGATTCTAGGGCGGGCGGGGGGTGAGGGGAGCAACGAGTACCTGACAAGGATCAATAATTATTGTGTTTAGTTATTGTATTTTCCACCAGCCACCTGTAGGAAACAGAATTTGTCTTCTGACTATCACAAAGGACAGATACAGAAAGAGAGAATGAGAGAGAAACACAGAAAGAGAGACAATCAGAGAGTAAGACAGTGAGATAGACAAATGTCTAGACAATCAGAGAGTGAGATAGACAGACGTCTAAACAATCAGAGAGAGAGCAAGACAGTACAGACAGTCAATCAGAGAGGGAGAGAGATAGTGAGATGGAGAGATAATGAGAGACAGAACAAAGGAGAGAGAGGCCATGGGAGGCAGTGAGAGTGAGACCATAAGAGACAGAGAGAGAGATACAGAGAAAGACAGAATGTGATAGAGAGTAAGATGAAGAGTGAGAGAGAGACTGAGTGAGAGAGGTTAGAGAGTGTAAGGCAATGAAAATGAGAGATAGGTCAGAGAGAAAATGAGAGTGAGAGATCAGATAGAGAGAGAGAGAGACAATGAGAGAGTGAGAGAGAGGCGCACACACACACACGCACAGGAGCTGAGTGGAGAGGAGTGGAGATCCTGGGCTCTGCCGCCCACAGTCCCCACTGAATCAATTGCTGCTATTTTACATTTCAATGTTTGAAATTTGAATTTTGTTTGAAGCTGAACTCTGAATAGTATGAGCGAGTGCAAGTAGAGCTTTGATCAGAGCACAGTAACCCCACACACAATACAACAAAGGCTCTCACTGTGTTCAGTCTGACGCAAGGGGCTGGGAGAGAGAGAGAGAGCGACACACGACCTTTGCTATCCTCCTCTAACACTGGGGATGACCTTTGCCAGCCTGAGCTGGACGCTGTACTGCAGATGGATGCGGGTTAATGTCTGCCTGTCTATCTCTGGTACTGGACACGCCTGTCTCCTGGCCTGGCCCATTACTGTGGAAACGCCATGCTGAGCCAAGGCAGGAGAAGGTGCTGACGCGGGGTCCACATTACCAAGCTCTGAGTTGAAGCCCGACTCCAGTAGTTGTGAGTCATGGTGTCGGACCATTCCCTATCCAGCAGTTAGAGAGAGGTCTTGGTATAGAAGGCCTTTACGTCACTCAGAGAGAACGCCCTTCAGTCAGCCAACAATTCATACCAGAAACCCAAAATAACTTCCTGATATAAATACACAATAATTGCGAGAATTCCAAACCACAATCTAAAACCTCACCCATGTCTTGCATACAGTGTGGAGTCCTGTAGCTCAGTGGTTAGAGCACTCGCTTTGCAAGTGAGAGACCTGAGTTCAATTCCAGACAGGGTGAAACCTTGGGCAAGTTTCCTTACTCCACACAGAGCCTAATAATAATCCCTCCAAAACCAAAAACAATAATAAATTGGTCATTTTCAATCTACGACTGTTTGTGGGACATTACTGTGTGCAATTGGCTGCCGCGTTCGCCCACAAATATACACTCACTTCACTTTACAGTGTGTTCTGTGAAGCGCTTTGGGACGTCCTCCTGACGTGAAAAGCGCTATATCAAATGCAAGGATTATTATTATTATTATTATTATTACAACTCAATTATAATCAATACAAAAGCAGGAATGTGGACGGTGTAGAGGTAGCTTTACTCTGTCTCTAACCTATGCTGTCTCTGATCTGGGAGTGCGGACGGACAGTGTCGATGTGGAAGCGTTACTCTGTGTCTAACCCGTGCCGTGGCTCCCCTGAGAGTGTGGACAGACAGCGTTAATGTTAATTAGATTTCTGGGAGTTAGTGTTATAATAATAATAATAATCCTTGCGTTTGATATAGCGCTTTTCACGTCGGGAGGACGTCCCAAAGCGCTTCACAGAATATACTGTAAAGTGAATTGACTGTATATTTGTGGGCGAACGCGGCAGCCAATTGCGCACAGCAATGTCCCACAAACAGTCATGGATTGAAAATGACCAATTTATTATTGTTTTGTTTTTTAGTTAGATTTCTGGGAGTCTGGACGGTGGTATGGGAGGATGAGGGTGCAGGGGTGAGGAGGGAAGTCACAGTGCAGGGAACATGGCTGGATGGGTCATGCTGAGACTCTCCTCTCTGCAGTGACCTTGCTAGAGTTTACCAGAGGGGGAGGGGGGCAGGGCGTGCACTGAGAGCCTGACAGGAAATGCGGCAGGAAATTATTAAGAAGCTTTTCTCAAGATACAATTGTGTGTCTGAGCAATGGCCTGACATTGCTGCTCACTCCACTCACACCTCACTGACTGGTCACTCACTACAGCCCTTTCTCTCTTTCACTCTCTCTCTCTATCCTTCCCTCTCCCCATTACCCATCTCTCTCTCTCTCTCTTTCCCCCTCTCTCTTGTTTATTCCTATTTCTCTCCCCCTTTCACTCTCTTACCCTCTGTTCTTTAGTTCTAAAGGCACTGTATTCAAATACAAGGATTATAATGATAGTGTCATAGACTTGTTAACATGAACAGAATGTCTCATTCAAAGGACAGCACTTCTGACAAAGCCGTCACCCCCCCGTCCTGGAATGACAGCCTGAACTATAAGGGGTCGAGTCTGTGAGAGGTTTTGTGTAGTTTGGGAGAAACTGTTTCCTCTTCTTGGGTGGGTCAGTAACCAGAGGACACAGATTTATGATAATTGGTTAAGAAAAAACAGAGGGAAGGAGACATTTTTTTCAACCCAGATTGTTGTTACAATCTGCCTGAAGCAGATTCACTAGTAGCTTTCAAAAGGGAATTGGATAGGTACTTAAAAAGGAAAAAATTGCAGGGCTCTGGGGTAAGAGCGGGGTAGTGGGACTAGTTGGTAGCTGTTTCAAAGAGCTGCACGGACATGATGGGGCGAATGACCTCCTTCTGTGCTGTAAGATTCTCTGATTGTAAGTCCTAATGCAGGGTTTGAAGCCCCAATGCCCGAGATGAGCGTGCTCCCAGCGCGCCTGGCTGCTCCCAGCTCCGGTGACAGCCTCCACCCACATACCCCAACCCCACTTATTTTTCTCTCTTTTCCTTATTTGAGTTTGCATAACCTGTCATTCATTTTTATTCTTTTAGGCATTCTTTCCTTCTCTCTCTTTCCGTCTCTCACTCACATTCTGTCCTTTTACCCCCTCTCTTTTCCCCTTTATCTCTTTCCCACCCACCCCCACTTCTCTCACTCGTTTTCTCCCTCTCTCTCTCTCCCCCTTTTTTCTCTCTCTCACTCTTTCTCTCTCTTTCTCCATCTCTCTCTCACTCTTTCCTTTCCATATCTCTCTCTCTCTCACTCCCTTTCCCCTTCAAAACCAAATTGGGGGGCACAGTTAATACAGAGGAGGACTGCAACAAATTACAGCAAGACATTAATAACTTGTTGAGTGGGCATTTAAATGGCAAATGCATTTCAATGTAGAAAAGTGTGAGGTGGTACATTTTGGTAGAAGGAATAAGGAAGTGACATACATCCTGGAAAATAAACACTTAATGGGATGGAGGAGCAAAGGGACCTAGAAGTACACACACACACACGCACAATTCACTAAAAGTAGCAATGCAGGTTAATAAAACCATTAAAGAAAGCAAATCAGGCATTGAGGTTCATTTCTGGAGGGATATAAATGAAAAGCAGGGAAGCTATGGTAAACCTCTATAGAACCTCGGTTAGACCACACTTAGAATACTGTGTGCAGTTCTGGTCCCCACATTATAGAAGGGACGCAGAGACACTGGAGAGGGTGCAAAGGAGATTCACAAGGATGATCCCAGAACTGAGAGGTTATACCTATCAGGAAAGGCTGAACATGCTTGGGACTCTTTTCTCTTGAAGAGGAGGGTAAGGGGTGACCTGATAGAGGTCTTAAAAATTATGAAAGGTTTTGATAGGGTAGACGCAGAGAAGGTGTTTCCACTTGTGGGGGAGACCAAAACCAGGGGCCATCAATATAAAATAGTCCCAAATAGATCAAAAAGGGAAGTTAGAAGAAATTTCTTCACATGGAGAGTAGTGGGAATGTGGAACATGCTACCACAAGGAGTTGTTGAGGCAAATAGCATAAATGTATTTAAGGGAAAGCTAGAGAGGCACATGAGGGAGAAAGGAATAGTAATAATAATAATAATCCTTGCATTTGATATAGTGCTTTTCAGGTCGGGAAGACGTCCCAAAGTGCTTCACAGAACACACTGTAAAGTGAATTGACTGTATATTTGTGGGTGAACGCGGCAGCCAATTGCGCACAGCAATGTCCCACAAACAGTCGTGGATTGAAAATGACCAATTTATTATTGTTTTTTGGTTTTTTGGAGGGATTATTATTAGGCTCTGTGTGGAGTAAGGAAACTCGCCCAAGGTTTCGCTCTACTGGAATTGAGCTCAGGTCTCTCGCTTGCAAAGCGAGTGCTCTAACCACTGAGCTATAGGACTCCAGGTAGGTTATGCTTGAAGACTTAGTTGAGGAAAGGCAGGAGGAGGCTCGTGTGGTGCATAACACTGGCATAGACCAGTTGGGCTGAATGGCCTGTTTCTGTGCTGTATATTCTAATATATTCTCTCTCACTCTCTCTCCCCATCTCTCTCTCTCTCTCCCCATCTCTCTCACTCTCTCTCGCAATCTCTCTCATTCTCTTTCCCCATCTCTCTTACTCACTCTCTTTCCTTCTCTCGATCTCACTCTCTCTTCCCCTTCTTTCTCTCTCCCCCCCCTCTCCATCACTCTCTCACATACTGTCTCTTTCTCTCTCATTCTCTGATTCTCTTTCCCTGCCCTCTCTCTTGCTCTTTCTTTCCCCTCTCTCCAATTTCCCACATCTCTCCCTACCTTTGCCCCCTATCTCTCTCCCTTTTCCCCATCTCTCTCTCTGTTTAGACCAATGCAATGATAAATCCAGTGATTCATCCAGCTTCCTAGTAGTCTTATCTCATTGTTGAATACCCAAAATCCATTCAGCTGAACAGGAACTTGTTCAGTTCCTCTCTGAAACCTTTTATAGTTCCTGGTTCCACCACCTGTTTGGCTAATTTGTTTCATACACTCACCAGTACTCAGTGACAATAAATCAGTGCTCTGTCGTGCCCCCACCATAGTTACTCTGCAACATCCCTCCAAACCCCCTACACCCCCCACGACATGCACCCTACACCAGACCTATCTTGCGAGCTTGTAACACACTTAGCAAAGAGTCAACAAATATCCTTTGATCTGTTTCAGCTTCTCTCTTGGCACTTCTTGCTCTTGATACTCAGTGATCACAGTTTGTGAGGGAGGTTCCCATGAAGCCACTTAGTCAAACGGCTTTTGTCAGTCTAGATATACACCACATGGCTTCCCACAGTCAACCTGGGCTCTCACCTACTCACAAAACAACAACAACTTGCACTTATATGGTCAGACAAAACATACCCTTTCTGAACCCCAGAATTTCAATTATCCCCAGATAGACTGGCAGAGGGAGTGAATGGGAGGCCAGAAGGGGATGTCGTTTTTGTAAAATGTACAGGACTCTTTGTGCCAATCCGTAGAAAATCCAACAAGAGAGGTGTTGGACCTAGTTATGGGCAACGAGCCTGAGAAGGTCAGCGTGTCGATGTGGGGGAAGTCCGCAGGGCAGTGACCATATTATAATAAGATTCAAGATAATAATAGAAAAATTGATAGACCGGACAAGCACCAAGGTTGTTGACTGTGTAAAAAAAAAGGCTGATTATAATGGTATGAGGAACAAACTGGCTGAAATAGGCTGGAGGGAAACAATGGCAAACAGAAGTTGAGCAACAATGTAAGATTTTTCAGCAGAGATAGAAAGGGTGCAGGGGAAATCTATTCCAGTTAGAGATTAGGAAAATTAATGAACAATTGGACGCTGGTGGTGAATACGGTGAACAAAAAGCTGTAACTGGAGCAACCAAGCATTTGAAAAGTACAGAATAGCTAATGGGGAAGGAACAAACAGTGAACACAGCAAACTTAAGGAAGGTTAAACAGATGATTGATTAAGAGCATTGAATACAAAAAAAGAAAGAATACTAACAGAAACAGGAGTAGTAAAGGCTATTAGCTGTACTGAATGGTTAGAGTCGAGACAGGACCATTGAGTGGATAAGGAGATGGCGGAGATGCTAAATGAATGCCTCAGTTTTCAGAAAGCAAACTGATAAAGATTATTTAGTAAGAACAGAAGGGGAAGAGTGTAAAATCACAATAGTGTGAACGACACCCAAATCTACTATTCCTTCTCCAGTCATCAACTCAATCCTACCAGCGTTTTTCTGCTGGTGTAACATCAAGGCCTGGATGAGCACCAACTTTCTCCTGTCCCTGACCAGGACCGCTTTCCTCCACGTTGCCCATCTCCAACTGTACCTCACACCTAATGCAGCTGTAACCCTCCTATCAACCCATCCGTCACCTCCCATCTTGATTTCTCCAGCCCTTTCCTCACTGCCGGTTTCCCCAGCTCCTGCACCAAACCCCACCCGCACATCACTAAACCCTATCCCATCACCAAACCTCACCCCCTCATCATCACTTTCCTTGTTGCAGATTCAATAGATTTTCAAGATCCTTTCACTCATATACAAATCACTTTGTGCCCTGGCACCTTCCCCACCTCTCTGACCTGCTCACACCCACTCCTCAACCCCTCCCTCCACCTCTGACAGCTATGCTTTCAGCCACGACACACACAACCTCTGCTTCTAACCCTTTGTCTCATCCCCTCTTTGCTCATTTTCATTTCCTCATCAATCATTCCTAGGGTTACTTCTCTCTCCCTAGCTCAGCTTCAAACTATGCCATTGGTTAAGAGTTCCAAGACACAACCCCAAGTGAAATTTCCTGCTTAAATGCAAGTTTTTTTTTACATAAACTCCTAATATTATACAGTGCCGTTGTTCTCCCTGCTTTGCCCTGGCGGTCTGCAGTAAACCCCAAATGTTAGTCAAGGCTTTTTCTCGTTGAGCACGCCCCCCCCACCCCCAGAAAATTTCATACGATAATTGATCCTGTGATATTGGGTGAACTATCTTAACCTCCCAAGTGTCCCCAACATACATGGAAACTCCTCCACCTTTCCTTTCACTTCATTCTTTCCCGAATAGCCTGTATCCTTGTAAGTTATGTTAATTTCCATCATAGTTAATTAACCATGTCTCTACACGGTCCATCGACATTCCCAGCTCAGTGACAGCGCTGGTTAGAGACACAGTAAAGCTCCCTATACACTATCCACCCAGTGTATGTGTGTGGGGGGTAAGAGCTTTGATATTGAACTGTGTTTGTGTGTGTGTATGGGGGGGTGGGGGAACCCTTGGGGAGATGCTGCCAACTTGTCAGTTTCTGAAGTCTGGACGCTGGGGGCCATTCCCCACAGTGTAAACTCGTTCCCTGTGATCCCGTGTCAATGTCACCATACACAATCCCTTAACCCTGCACAGTTAGCAACCGTACCTTGTCGCATCTCATCCCACCCCCATCACTGCAGCATCAAGCTGCTTTTTAACTTAAATGAGGTCCAGTGTCCTGGCCTCTGCACCTTCCCTGCTAACCTGTTGATTACCCTCTGCCTAAAGAGAAACTTCCTAGGGTCTGTCCTGAATTGGCCTTTACAGCTCGAAACCTGTGCCTCTTGATACTACAGTAATAATCTGGGTTTAGTATTTCAATCCCATTTAAAATGTTATACCCTGTATGAGGTTCACTCTAAATCGTCTTCTCTCAAGCTTGAAGAGCCCGAGCTTATTCAATCATTGCTCACAGTTCATTCCTCTAACACTGGGGATCATGGCCATTTATTGCCAGTCAGGAAGACAATCAATAACAGAGTAACACATTAACCACCTCCTGGAGACCGGCACAGAGACAAAGAGCACAAGATTGGTCTGTATACAGTGTATGTGTGTGGGTGACTGTGTGCATGTGTGTGAGTGTGTACATCTGTGTGTGTATGTGTGTAATGTCTGCGTTGCATGTGCATGCGCCTGCGTTGTGTGTGCGTGCTCCTGCGTTGCGTGTGCGTGCGCCTGCGTTGTGTGCGCCTGCGTTGTGTGTGTGTGTGCGTGCGGCTGCGTTGCGTGTGTGCGCGTGTGCCTGCGTTGCATGTGTGCGCGTGCGCCTGCATTGCGTGTGTGCGCGTGCGCCTGCCTTGCGTGTGTGAGCATGTGCGCCTGCGTTGTGCGTGTGTGCGCCTGCATTGTGCGTGTGTGAGCGTGTGTGCCTGCGTTGTGCGCGTGTGAGCCTGCGTGTGTGTCTGCGTGTGTGTCTGCGTGTGCCCGGGTGTATCTGCGTGCGTGTATCTGTATCTTTAAGGGTACGTGGCACGATATCACACACGACTGTTTGCGGGGGACGCCGCTGTGCGCAATTGGCTGCCGCGTTTCGCCCACAAATATACAGTCAATTCACTTTACAGTCTATTCTGTGAAGCGCTTTGAGACGTCGAGAAGACGTGAAAAGCGCTATATCAAATGCAAGGATTGTTATTATTATATATATATATATATGAGAATGGGGTGTGTGTGGCTCCAGTTAATGACGAAGGAGTGAGTGTGTGTGAGAGTGAGTGTGTGGCAAGTGACTGACTGCTGTTACGCAGAACTCTGAGCGCAGTCCCGAACTCCGAGTTTCACTTCTTCAATAAACGCAGCAAAACTTTGCCATCAACACACAAAGTTAACAGCACAGCGCTGACATCCCCCAACACAGCGTCTGTGTGTGTGAGTGTGTGAGAGAGAGAGAGAGACACTGCCACCAGGGAAGGGAAATCCAGACAGGGAAAGAGTCACACACACACACACAGACAGACAGAGACCCCCCCCCCCACACAGACACAGACAGAGACCCCCCCCCCCACACACACACAGACAGCCCCCCCACACACACACAGACAGAGACCCCCCCACACACACACACACAGATACCCCACACACACACACACACACACACAAACACAGAGAAAGAGACGCACACACACACATAGAGACCCCCCCCCACACATACACAGAGAAAGACCCACACATACATACACACAGAAAGACCCCCCCACATACACACACAGAAAGACCCCCCCCCCACACACACAGAGAAAGATCCCCCCACACACATACAGAGAAAGACCCCCCACACACACAGAGAGAAAGACCCCCCCACACACACACAGAGAAAGACCCCCCCCACACACACAGAAAGACCCCCCCCCCACACACACACACAGAGAAAGCCCCCCCCACACACACACAGAGAGAGACCCCCCCCCACACACACACACAGGAAAGCCCCCCCCACACACACACAGAAAGCCCCCCCCACACACACACAGAGAAAGACCCCCCCACACACACACACACACAGAGAAAGAGCCACACACACACACATTCAGACGCACACAAACAGAGACTCAGACAGAGACAACTACAAAGACACACAGAGAGAGAGACACCTGAGGTGTCGCAGACACCTGACGTTCAGCTCCGACTCCGCTTAGGTACAGGTGCAGTTAGTCAGTGCCAGTACTCCTCAAAAGAGGGGGAAGAGAGAGTGAGGGGGTCAGAGAGAGGGGGTCAGAGAGAGAGAGGCAGTGAGTGAGTGAGTGAGGCAGAGAGTGAGAGAGAGTCAGTGAGTGAGGCAGAGAGTGAGTGAGTGAGGCAGAGAGTGAGTGAGTGAGGCAGAGAGTGAGTGAGTGAGGCAGAGAGTGAGTGAGTGAGGCAGAGTGAGTGAGTGAGGTAGAGAGTGAGAGAGAGTCAGTGAGGCAGAGTGAGTGAGTGAGTGAGTGAGGCAGAGTAAGTGAGTGAGTGAGTGAGGCAGAGAGTGAGAGAGTCAGTGAGGCAGAGTGAGTGAGTGAGTGAGTGAGGCAGAGAGTGAGAGAGTCAGTGAGGCAGAGAGTGAGTGAGGCAGAGAGTGAGTGAGTGAGTGAGGCAGAGAGTGAGTGAGTGAGGCAGAGAGTGAGAGAGAGTCGGTGAGGCAGAGTGAGTGAGTGAGGGAGGGAGGGAGGGAGTGAGGGAGGGGATGGCTTGCCCCCCTTACCTGCAGTAGCCAAGCCGCCAGTAGCCAGAGTGCAGCCCCGCAGCCCCACCGTCCCATCCCCAGCAAACAATCCCACAGCGACCCCCAGTCCCCTCCGGACACTAACAGGTCAACCTCACAGGGAAAGCAACTCAGCCCCAGTGTCAGCGCACTCACTGTCTGTGTGGGGCACTTGGTAAGAGGAAACAAAAAGTTACTGAAGGGTGGGGCGTGTGCACGTCAGTGGCTCAGCCCAGCACAGCCCTCAAGCATAGCCTGGGACAGAACAGCCCCCCACCCCAACCCCAGCACAGCCCAGCACAGCCCTCAAGCATAGCCTGGGACAGAACAGCCCCCCACCCCAACCCCAGCACAGCCCAGCACAGCCCTCAAGCATAGCCTGGGACAGAACAGTACCCCACCCCAACCCCAGCACAGCCCAGCACAGCCCTCAAGCATAGCCTGGGACAGAACAGCCCCCAACCCCAGCACAGCCCTCAAGCATAGCCTGGGACAGAACAGCCCCCCACCCCCAGCACAGCCCTCAAGCATAGCCTGGGACAGAACAGCCCCCCACCCCCAGCACAGCCCTCAAGCATAGCCTGGGACAGAACAGCCCCCACCCCAATCCCAGCACAGCCCTCAAGCATAGCCTGGGACAGAACAGCCCCCCACCCCAACCCCAGCACAGCCCTCAAGCATAGCCTGGGACAGAACAGCCCCCCAACCCCAGCACAGCCCCAGCACAGCCCAGCACAGCCCTCAAGCATAGCCTGGGACAGAACAGCCCCCCCACCCCAACCCCAGCACAGCCCAGCACAGCCCTCAAGCATAGCCTGGGACAGAACAGCCCCCAACCCCAGCACAGCCCAGCACAGCCCTCAAGCATAGCCTGGGACAGAACAGCCCTCCCCAACCCCAGCACAGTCCAGCCCTCAGCACAGTGAGGCACTCAAGCAGGTCAGCCCTACCCAGTCAGCAAACCACCTGCTGCATTCCTGGGAAATAATAAGATAACATTTCATGCAACACCTTAGCAAGTCAACAAATACCTCAGCCCTTCATGGTATTTACGGGAAACGGCAATAGTTTTTTTGGCAAACTTGACAACCGATTTCCCACCGACAGCCACGGGGGTGAGCGAGGGAGCGGTTTTATCCGGGGCATCGATAGCCAGGACCCAGGAGAGAGCAACTCCTATTTTCTTTTCGAATAGCGCCGCGCAGTCTCTAATGACCACCTGGACAGGCACAGACCTGACCTCAGTTTAACATCTCATCTGAAAACGGCTACTTAGGTAACCTTAGCGCTCCCCCCCCCCCCCCCCCCACACCCCACCACTGCTACACTGCAATGTCAGCTCAACATTTCTACACAAGACACACCTTTTGGCTATCTAGTCAGTTTTGTAGACAGTAAAAATAGTGACTATTTCACATTCCGACCACAAAATATCTCACGTTTCGCTCACAAAATGCACAGTCACTCATCTCCACAGTACATTCCGTGAAGTCCTTTGAGACGTCTCAAATGAGATGATGAGGCGCTGTATGAAATGCTGGTACGATTATTGTTACTATAATATAAATAATATATAAGTGCAATCTGTTGTTGCGTTCACAGTGTGACTCTTCAATATAGTCTGATGTTAGCAGTGACACCGCTGTATAGTCTGAGAGAGAGAGCTGGGAATGTGGGGAGCGAAAGCAGCAGTTAGAGCAGTTAGAGAGATTGTGTGCTCCATGTTGTGACCATGTCGTGTTTCTGTCTAATATGTTTGCAGCCAAGTGTGACGAGCTGCTATTCTGAGGGAGTCTGAGGCGGGGACTCAGAATCGCTCTGAATAACACTACTTTCCGACTTACAAGATGCAAACTAGTTTCCGTTTACGGAGGGTGAAAGCCTGAAAGCCATGACCACATCTTGTAAATCCCGAGGGCACAAAGTGGGCAAACCGGTCAGTGCAGTTCTTTCACACTGACTTCCTCATTCCAGTAAGGCTGATTCATACATTCTTCTGGGTGGTCATTTACTCTCCCTCACACCGCCTGACACGCTCGCTCACACCGCCTGACACGCTCGCTCACACCGCCTGACACGCTCGCTCACACCGCCTGACACGCTCGCTCACACCGCCTGACACGCTCGCTCACACCTCCTGAGACACACTCGCTCACGTACCCTGACACACTCAGTTACACAGCCTTGCACACTCATGCACATGGTCTTGCACACTCGCTCACACACTCACTTGCAAACTCTCACCTCAGTCACAAGGTTGTGGTTTAAGTCACGGTGAGGACAGGCTGTCTGTGCTGACCCTGCAGTGCTGGGGAGACGCTTTGTTAGAGGTGCCATCCTTCAAATGAGCTGTTAAACCAAGGATCAAAACAGATCAAATCCACTTGGCTGTATCCCTCAACTGTGTGGACCCAGCTCTGACCTCCTTACCCTCCCCAGCCTCTACCCCATCTTACACCCGATGCTACTGAAACCTTCATCCACACCTTTGTCACCTTCCGCCTTGATTTCTCAAACACCCGTCAGTCTCCCTGGTTCCGCAATCCACAAGGACCAGCTCATCCAAAACATCACCGCGATTGATTTCAAGATCCTCTCCCTTTCATATAACGCTTGTCCTCCCCCCACCCCCCCCAACCCGCACCTCCCCACCTCTCTGACCTGCTTGTACCCCACTGCCCGGTGCCTCGCTCAGCTGACATGGGCCTAACTCTCACCTCCGCACTGCCCCGCGATCAGGCTGGTAAACCCCCCACCACCCACCCCCACTACCACCCCCGCCCACCACACACCATGTCTCCCTTGTTCAGCCTCCAATCCAGCTATGCGTGTGTCGTTGATTGTTATAATAATAATCCTATAATATTCTTTGCGTAAGATTGCGGCGATGGAGGTGCTGATGGGGGAGTGATTAGATGATTAGATGGTCACTGAGCCCCTGGGGTTTCTGATGGTGACAATGGCAGTGAGTACCATGTGAAATTGGATTACAAATTGAGCGTGAGGTGTCAATAGTCCTGACATTAATCTAGGGTCTGATCGTATTTACATACTTTCCACAGCATCAACTCCTGCTTTGCATATCGCACACTGCTGGAACCGAACAGCCCTACAACCAGAGAGCTTCCAAATGTTTCAGTATGTAAACAAAGTAAATAGCTTTATACTGTGGACAATGTAACCACAATTCAATGATGATAAGACTCGCTGGTCACCATGCGGTGGGACTGTGGGATGGTGAAGGGGAGGGACTGTGGGATGGTGAGTGGGAGGGACTGTGGGATGGAGGGAGTGAGGGCAAGGGACTCTGAGATGTCATCCTCAGGCATGGGGCTAGCTTCCACATGTATGTGGATGACACCCAATTCTATTCCTCTGCCTCCACACCTCAGGCGCTGACAGCATCATTATTCATGGATGCACCCCCCAGAATCTTGGCATCTTGTTTGACCCTCAACTGACCTTCCAACTCTACATCTGTGTCCAGACCCATTCAGCTCTACCCACTTCCGCAACATTTCCCGCCTCTGCCACAACATCTCCCCTCAGTCCGCTGAAACCTTCATCCATACTTTTATCACATCCTGTCTTGACTACACCATTTCTCTGCTTGTTGGACTTCCCAACTCTTCCCCCCACAAGCTGCAGACAACAACAAATTACCATTCAGAACTTTGCACCTTGTGTCCTCTCCGGCACCAGGCTCCATGAGCCGATCACCCCCATCCTCGCCCGGCTCCACTGGCTCCCCATCCCCTAGAAGATAGAGTTCAAGACCTTCGTCCTCACTTTTAAATCCCCTCACGACCTTGAATCTCTCTCCCTCTGTGACCTTCTGAATCCTTACCAAGCCACCTGCTCCCTTTGCTCAGCAGGCACTGGCCTGCTCCACAGCCACCGAACTGCCAGTCCCACCATCAGCATCGGCTCTTCAGCCTTTCTGCTTTCACCCTCTGGAACTCCACCCTTCACTTCGCCCCTTTCCTCCCCTCCTTTAAGGTCTGTATCAAGTCCTTCCCCTTTTACTGCGCCTTTGGTCATCCCTCCCACCCCAATTTGGCCCCACCCCTTCCGAATCCACCCCCAGTTTGGGTGCAAACCCTTCATTGTCCAGCACCTTGGGACCTCTATACAGGCTGATATTAGCAATGACACCGCTATCGATCCTGATTTGATAACAACTTTCAAGCGAGGAGTAGAAAGATATTTGAGGAGGACAAATTTGCAGGGGTATGGGGAGAGAGTGGGGGAGTGGGATTAATTTGGACAGCTCTTTCAAAGAGTCAGCACAGACACAATGGGCCGAATGGCCTCCTTTTGTACTGTATTATTCTATGATACCTCTATTAGCAGTGACACTTCTATTTGCTGATATTAGCAATGGCACTCTGAAAGGTACTGTATGAATGTTGTTGTTGCTGTGTGTGTGGCTGAGGGTCTGGGCAGCCCGAGGGGAGTGATTCCGTTGGGAGCTTTGCCATGTTGCCAGTGACAGGCACTGGATCACACATAAGAATTATTATTATTGAGTGACTGTTTCAGGCAAGCTGAGCAGTAAACTCCACAGCAGGCGTATGGTGAAGGTCTGGTTATCAGGAGCTTGTTGGCTAGGAAAACAACAACCTCCTGGATCTTTACCCTCACGTGGAGAGGCTGTGGGGAGGAGAGGGTGGTGGTAGGGGCGTGTTTCTGACTGGTTCCTTGATGTGGTCAGTCTCGGGCTGGGCGGCAGTGATGGGCCTGACCTGGGCGCTCACCTCACACAGTGTGTTCAGCTCTCATCACAGCTGGTGCGTAATGATGGTGGCCAGTGAGGGGCAATGTTACACAATGAGATATTGACTAAACTGAGGGTAAACACAGATTGAATGTCTGATGTTGAGTTATATTTAACCCGGGTTACTCATTAGCTTCCCAACCGGTCTCACTCCCATCTGAGTGCCCCACTCCCTCCCACCCAGGCTGTCCCCTGATGAGGTGGATGCTGGGCTGTGGATCGGGTTGTTGAGCTGTTGATGTGGCAGCGCTGGGTCAGCCTGATACCCACGTGGCCACATCTGCTGTGGGAGATTAATACAGAATATAATAATAATAATAATAATCCTTGCATTTGATATAGCGCTTTTCACGTCGGGAGGACGTCCCAAAGCGCTTCACAGAACACACTGTAAAGTGAAGTGAGTGTATATTTGTGGGCGAACGCGGCAGCCAATTGCGCACAGCAATGTCCCACAAACAGTCGTAGATTGAATATGACCAATTGATTATTGTTTTGTTTTGGAGGGATTATTATTAGGCTCTGTGTGGAGTAAGGAAACTTGCCCAAGGTTTGGCCTCTGCTGTTGGACACTGTTGTTGGACACTGACTCAGCCCCCACTCCCCTCCCCCCCACCCTCAGCCCCCACACCCCTCCCACCCCCCCTCCCACCCCACCCCCCATCACTCGGGCCCACCATCCCCCTCAGTCCACAGTCTCCACCCCACCCTCAGCCTCCTCCAAACTTTCAGCTCCCCTATTCCGTCAGTCCCCAGTCCCCCCCTCCCTCAGACCCCCTACTGTCTCAGCCCTCAGCCCTCCTCAGCCCCTCTACCCCCTCAGCGCCCACCCCGCTCAGTCCACAGCCCCCTCTCAGCCCCCAGTCCCCCTCCACGTCTCAAAAGACGTGACAAAGTGCAGGATTAAATAAAGGGATTATTCGGAGATGCAGATCAGAGTGTAAGTGAGTGAAACCGGCTGAGCACCGTGTAGGAGTGACACTGGACTGCGGTGGTTGAGCTGGTTAACAGTTTACATTTCACTGCTCTCTAATTTGCCCTTCCAGCATGTTCTGCACTTACCGCCGATTAATGATTCCCGTGAAGGAAGTTAGTGAAGGTTAATGTGTAACCTCTGTCCTCGTGCCCTCTTGCCCTGCTTTCAGTAACAGGCTGCCATAGCTTCTCTCTCTACCAACCTTTCCTACTTGTATTTCTGCTGCCAAACCATGCTCAGTTACACTCACACCAGTATTTCTCCGCAGGTTTCAAAGAAGCTGTTGAACTCCGTGGATCGCTGCGTGGATGAGGCGTTGGAAGGATTGGTGGTCTGTACCGGGAAGCTTCAGCTGGTGCAGGGGCACCGTGTGGTGGTGCGGGCAGACTTGGCACACATAAAGGGCAAGGTGGCACTGCTGTCGGGCGGAGGGTCAGGGCATGAACCTGCCCATGCTGGTAAGGGCTGTGCGTATCCTGGGCCCCAGGCCTGAGGGCTTAGAGTCGAGACAGGACCATTGAGTGGATAAGGAGATGGCGGAGATGCTAAATGAATGCCTCAGTTTCAGAAAGCAAACTGATAAAGATTATTTAGTAAGAACAGAAGGGGAAGAGTGTAAAATCACAATAGTGTGAACGACACCCAAATCTACTATTCCTTCTCCAGTCATCAACTCAATCCTACCAGCGTTTTTCTGCTGGTGTAACATCAAGGCCTGGATGAGCACCAACTTTCTCCTGTCCCTGACCAGGACCGCTTTCCTCCACGTTGCCCATCTCCAACTGTACCTCACACCTAATGCAGCTGTAACCCTCCTATCAACCCATCCGTCACCTCCCATCTTGATTTCTCCAGCCCTTTCCTCACTGCCGGTTTCCCCAGCTCCTGCACCAAACCCCACCCGCACATCACTAAACCCTATCCCATCACCAAACCTCACCCCCTCATCATCACTTTCCTTGTTGCAGATTCAATAGATTTTCAAGATCCTTTCACTCATATACAAATCACTTTGTGCCCTGGCACCTTCCCCACCTCTCTGACCTGCTCACACCCACTCCTCAACCCCTCCCTCCACCTCTGACAGCTATGCTTTCAGCCACGACACACACAACCTCTGCTTCTAACCCTTTGTCTCATCCCCTCTTTGCTCATTTTCATTTCCTCATCAATCATTCCTAGGGTTACTTCTCTCTCCCTAGCTCAGCTTCAAACTATGCCATTGGTTAAGAGTTCCAAGACACAACCCAAGTGAAATTTCCTGCTTAAATGCAAGTTTTTTTTTACATAAACTCCTAATATTATACAGTGCCGTTGTTCTCCCTGCTTTGCCCTGGCGGTCTGCAGTAAACCCCAAATGTTAGTCAAGGCTTTTTCTCGTTGAGCACGCCCCCCCCACCCCCAGAAAATTTCATACGATAATTGATCCTGTGATATTGGGTGAACTATCTTAACCTCCCAAGTGTCCCCAACATACATGGAAACTCCTCCACCTTTCCTTTCACTTCATTCTTTCCCGAATAGCCTGTATCCTTGTAAGTTATGTTAATTTCCATCATAGTTAATTAACCATGTCTCTACACGGTCCATCGACATTCCCAGCTCAGTGACAGCGCTGGTTAGAGACACAGTAAAGCTCCCTATACACTATCCACCCAGTGTATGTGTGTGGGGGGTAAGAGCTTTGATATTGAACTGTGTTTGTGTGTGTGTATGGGGGGGTGGGGGAACCCTTGGGGAGATGCTGCCAACTTGTCAGTTTCTGAAGTCTGGATGCTGGGGGCCATTCCCCACAGTGTAAACTCGTTCCCTGTGATCCCGTGTCAATGTCACCATACACAATCCCTTAACCCTGCACAGTTAGCAACCGTACCTTGTCGCATCTCATCCCACCCCATCACTGCAGCATCAAGCTGCTTTTTAACTTAAATGAGGTCCAGTGTCCTGGCCTCTGCACCTTCCCTGCTAACCTGTTGATTACCCTCTGCCTAAAGAGAAACTTCCTAGGGTCTGTCCTGAATTGGCCTTTACAGCTCGAAACCTGTGCCTCTTGATACTACAGTAATAATCTGGGTTTAGTATTTCAATCCCATTTAAAATGTTATACCCTGTATGAGGTTCACTCTAAATCGTCTTCTCTCAAGCTTGAAGAGCCCGAGCTTATTCAATCATTGCTCACAGTTCATTCCTCTAACACTGGGGATCATGGCCATTTATTGCCAGTCAGGAAGACAATCAATAACAGAGTAACACATTAACCACCTCCTGGAGACCGGCACAGAGACAAAGAGCACAAGATTGGTCTGTATACAGTGTATGTGTGTGGGTGACTGTGTGCATGTGTGTGAGTGTGTACATCTGTGTGTGTATGTGTGTAATGTCTGCGTTGCATGTGCATGCGCCTGCGTTGTGTGTGCGTGCTCCTGCGTTGCGTGTGCGTGCGCCTGCGTTGTGTGCGCCTGCGTTGTGTGTGTGTGTGCGTGCGGCTGCGTTGCGTGTGTGCGCGTGTGCCTGCGTTGCATGTGTGCGCGTGCGCCTGCATTGCGTGTGTGCGCGTGCGCCTGCCTTGCGTGTGTGAGCATGTGCGCCTGCGTTGTGCGTGTGTGCGCCTGCATTGTGCGTGTGTGAGCGTGTGTGCCTGCGTTGTGCGTGTGAGCGTGTGCGCCTGCGTGTGTGTCTGCGTGTGTGTCTGCGTGTGCCCGGGTGTATCTGCGTGCGTGTATCTGTATCTTTAAGGTACGTGGCACGATATCACACACGACTGTTTGCGGGGACGCCGCTGTGCGCAATTGGCTGCCGCGTTTCGCCCACAAATATACAGTCAATTCACTTTACAGTCTATTCTGTGAAGCGCTTTGAGACGTCGAGAAGACGTGAAAAGCGCTATATCAAATGCAAGGATTGTTATTATTATATATATATATATATGAATGGGTGTGTGTGGCTCCAGTTAATGACGAAGGAGTGAGTGTGTGTGAGAGTGAGTGTGTGGCAAGTGACTGACTGCTGTTACGCAGAACTCTGAGCGCAGTCCCGAACTCCGAGTTTCACTTCTTCAATAAACGCAGCAAAACTTTGCCATCAACACACAAAGTTAACAGCACAGCGCTGACATCCCCCAACACAGCGTCTGTGTGTGTGAGTGTGTGAGAGAGAGAGAGAGACACTGCCACCAGGGAAGGGAAATCCAGACAGGGAAAGAGTCACACACACACACAGACAGACAGAGACCCCCCCCCCCACACACACAGACAGAGACCCCCCCCCCCACACACACACACAGACAGAGACCCCCCACACACACACAGACAGAGACCCCCCACACACACACACACACAGATACCCCACACACACACACACACACACAAACACAGAGAAAGAGACGCACACACACACATAGAGACCCCCCCCACACATACACAGAGAAAGACCCACACATACATACACACAGAAAGACCCCCCCACATACACACACAGAAAGACCCCCCCCCCCACACACACAGAGAAAGATCCCCCCACACACATACAGAGAAAGACCCCCACACACACAGAGAGAAAGACCCCCGCACACACACACAGAGAAAGACCCCCCCACACACACACAGAAAGACCCCCCCACACACACACACACACAGAGAAAGCCCCCCCCACACACACACAGAGAAAGCCCCCCCACACACACAGAGAAAGCCCCCCCCCACACACACACACAGAGAAAGCCCCCCCCACACACACAGAGAAGCCCCCCCACACACACACAGAGAAAGACCCCCCCCACACACACACACACAGAAAGAGCCACACACACACACACATTCAGACGCACACAAACAGAGACTCAGACGGAGACAACTACAAAGACACAGAGAGAGAGAGACACCTGAGGTGTCGCAGACACCTGACGTTCAGCTCCGACTCCGCTTAGGTACAGGTGCAGTTAGTCAGTGCCAGTACTCCTCAAAAGAGGGGGAAGAGAGAGTGAGGGGGTCAGAGAGAGGGGGTCAGAGAGAGAGAGGCAGTGAGTGAGTGAGTGAGGCAGAGAGTGAGAGAGAGTCAGTGAGTGAGGCAGAGAGTGAGTGAGTGAGGCAGAGAGTGAGTGAGTGAGGCAGAGAGTGAGTGAGTGAGGCAGAGAGTGAGTGAGTGAGGCAGAGTGAGTGAGTGAGGTAGAGAGTGAGAGAGAGTCAGTGAGGCAGAGTGAGTGAGTGAGTGAGTGAGGCAGAGTAAGTGAGTGAGTGAGTGAGGCAGAGAGTGAGAGAGTCAGTGAGGCAGAGTGAGTGAGTGAGTGAGTGAGGCAGAGAGTGAGAGAGTCAGTGAGGCAGAGAGTGAGTGAGGCAGAGAGTGAGTGAGTGAGGCAGAGAGTGAGAGAGAGTCGGTGAGGCAGAGTGAGTGAGTGAGGGAGGGAGGGAGGGAGTGAGGGAGGGGATGGCTTGCCCCCCTTACCTGCAGTAGCCAAGCCGCCAGTAGCCAGAGTGCAGCCCCGCAGCCCCACCGTCCCATCCCCAGCAAACAATCCCACAGCGACCCCCAGTCCCTCCGGACACTAACAGGTCAACCTCACAGGGAAAGCAACTCAGCCCCAGTGTCAGCGCACTCACTGTCTGTGTGGGGCACTTGGTAAGAGGAAACAAAAAGTTACTGAAGGGTGGGGCGTGTGCACGTCAGTGGCTCAGCCCAGCACAGCCCTCAAGCATAGCCTGGGACAGAACAGCCCCCCACCCCAACCCCAGCACAGCCCAGCACAGCCCTCAAGGATAGCCTGGGACAGAACAGCCCCCCACCCCAACCCCAGCACAGCCCAGCACAGCCCTCAAGCATAGCCTGGGACAGAACAGCCCCCAACCCCAGCACAGCCCTCAAGCATAGCCTGGGACAGAACAGCCCCCCACCCCCAGCACAGCCCTCAAGCATAGCCTGGGACAGAACAGCCTCCCACCCCAGCACAGCCCTCAAGCATAGCCTGGGACAGAACAGCCCCCCACCCCAATCCCAGCACAGCCCTCAAGCATAGCCTGGGACAGAACAGCCCCCCACCCCAACCCCAGCACAGCCCTCAAGCATAGCCTGGGACAGAACAGCCCCCAACCCCAGCACAGCCCAGCACAGCCCTCAAGCATAGCCTGGGACAGAACAGCCCCCCACCCCAACCCCAGCACAGCCCTCAAGCATAGCCTGGGACAGAACAGCCCCCCACCCAACCCCAGCACAGCCCAGCACAGCCCTCAAGCATAGCCTGGGACAGAACAGCCCCCCCAACCCCAGCACAGTCCAGCCCTCAGCACAGTGAGGCACTCAAGCAGGTCAGCCCTACCCAGTCAGCAAACCACCTGCTGCATTCCTGGGAAATAATAAGATAACATTTCATGCAACACCTTAGCAAGTCAACAAATACCTCAGCCCTTCATGGTATTTACGGGAAACGGCAATAGTTTTTTTGGCAAACTTGACAACCGATTTCCCACCGACAGCCACGGGGGTGAGCGAGGGAGCGGTTTTATCCGGGGCATCGATAGCCAGGACCCAGGAGAGAGCAACTCCTATTTTCTTTTCGAATAGCGCCGCGCAGTCTCTAATGACCACCTGGACAGGCACAGACCTGACCTCAGTTTAACATCTCATCTGAAAACGGCTACTTAGGTAACCTTAGCGCTCCCCCCCCCCCCCCCCCCCACCCCCACCACTGCTACACTGCAATGTCAGCTCAACATTTCTACACAAGACACACCTTTTGGCTATCTAGTCAGTTTTGTAGACAGTAAAAATAGTGACTATTTCACATTCCGACCACAAAATATCTCACGTTTCGCTCACAAAATGCACAGTCACTCATCTCCACAGTACATTCCGTGAAGTCCTTTGAGACGTCTCAAATGAGATGATGAGGCGCTGTATGAAATGCTGGTACGATTATTGTTACTATAATATAAATAATATATAAGTGCAATCTGTTGTTGCGTTCACAGTGTGACTCTTCAATATAGTCTGATGTTAGCAGTGACACCGCTGTATAGTCTGAGAGAGAGAGCTGGGAATGTGGGGAGCGAAAGCAGCAGTTAGAGCAGTTAGAGAGATTGTGTGCTCCATGTTGTGACCATGTCGTGTTTCTGTCTAATATGTTTGCAGCCAAGTGTGACGAGCTGCTATTCTGAGGGAGTCTGAGGCGGGGACTCAGAATCGCTCTGAATAACACTACTTTCCGACTTACAAGATGCAAACTAGTTTCCGTTTACGGAGGGTGAAAGCCTGAAAGCCATGACCACATCTTGTAAATCCCGAGGGCACAAAGTGGGCAAACCGGTCAGTGCAGTTCTTTCACACTGACTTCCTCATTCCAGTAAGGCTGATTCATACATTCTTCTGGGTGGTCATTTACTCTCCCTCACACCACCTGACACGCTCGCTCACACTGCCTGACACGCTCGCTCACACCGCCTGACACGCTCGCTCACACCGCCTGACACGCTCGCTCACACCGCACCTCGCTCACACCGCCTGACACGCTCGCTCACACGCCTGACACGCTCGCTCACACCTCCTGAGACACACTCGCTCACGTACCCTGACACACTCAGTTACACAGCCTTGCACACTCATGCACATGGTCTTGCACACTCGCTCACACACTCACTTGCAAACTCTCACCTCAGTCACAAGGTTGTGGTTTAAGTCACGGTGAGGACAGGCTGTCTCTGCTGACCCTGCAGTGCTGGGGAGACGCCTTGTTAGAGGTGCCATCCTTCAAATGAGCTGTTAAACCAAGGATCAAAACAGATCAAATCCACTTGGCTGTATCCCTCAACTGTGTGGACCCAGCTCTGACCTCCTTACCCTCCCCAGCCTCTACCCCATCTTACACCCGATGCTACTGAAACCTTCATCCACACCTTTGTCACCTTCCGCCTTGATTTCTCAAACACCCGTCAGTCTCCCTGGTTCCGCAATCCACAAGGACCAGCTCATCCAAAACATCACCGCGATTGATTTCAAGATCCTCTCCCTTTCATATAACGCTTGTCCTCCCCCACCCCCCCCAACCCGCACCTCCCCACCTCTCTGACCTGCTTGTACCCCACTGCCCGGTGCCTCGCTCAGCTGACATGGGCCTAACTCTCACCTCCGCACTGCCCCGCGATCAGGCTGGTAAACCCCCCACCACCCACCCCCACTACACCCCCGCCCACCACACACCATGTCTCCCTTGTTCAGCCTCCAATCCAGCTATGCGTGTGTCGTTGATTGTTATAATAATAATCCTATAATATTCTTTGCATAAGATTGCGGCAATGGAGGTGCTGATGGGGGAGTGATTAGATGATTAGATGGTCACTGAGCCCCTGGGGTTTCTGATGGTGACAATGGCAGTGAGTACCATGTGAAATTGGATTACAAATTGAGCGTGAGGTGTCAATAGTCCTGACATTAATCTAGGGTCTGATCGTATTTACATACTTTCCACAGCATCAACTCCTGCTTTGCATATCGCACACTGCTGGAACCGAACAGCCCTACAACCAGAGAGCTTCCAAATGTTTCAGTATGTAAACAAAGTAAATAGCTTTATACTGTGGACAATGTAACCACAATTCAATGATGATAAGACTCGCTGGTCACCATGCGGTGGGACTGTGGGATGGTGAAGGGGAGGGACTGTGGGATGGTGAGTGGGAGGGACTGTGGGATGGAGGGAGTGAGGGCAAGGGACTCTGAGATGTCATCCTCAGGCATGGGGCTAGCTTCCACATGTATGTGGATGACACCCAATTCTATTCCTCTGCCTCCACACCTCAGGCGCTGACAGCATCATTATTCATGGATGCACCCCCCAGAATCTTGGCATCTTGTTTGACCCTCAACTGACCTTCCAACTCTACATCTGTGTCCAGACCCATTCAGCTCTACCCACTTCCGCAACATTTCCCGCCTCTGCCACAACATCTCCCCTCAGTCCGCTGAAACCTTCATCCATACTTTTATCACATCCTGTCTTGACTACACCATTTCTCTGCTTGTTGGACTTCCCAACTCTTCCCCCCACAAGCTGCAGACAACAACAAATTACCATTCAGAACTTTGCACCTTGTGTCCTCTCCGGCACCAGGCTCCATGAGCCGATCACCCCCATCCTCGCCCGGCTCCACTGGCTCCCCATCCCCTAGAAGATAGAGTTCAAGACCTTCGTCCTCACTTTTAAATCCCCTCACGACCTTGAATCTCTCTCCCTCTGTGACCTTCTGAATCCTTACCAAGCCACCTGCTCCCTTTGCTCAGCAGGCACTGGCCTGCTCCACAGCCACCGAACTGCCAGTCCCACCATCAGCATCGGCTCTTCAGCCTTTCTGCTTTCACCCTCTGGAACTCCACCCTTCACTTCGCCCCTTTCCTCCCCTCCTTTAAGGTCTGTATCAAGTCCTTCCCCTTTTACTGCGCCTTTGGTCATCCCTCCCACCCCAATTTGGCCCCACCCCTTCCGAATCCACCCCCAGTTTGGGTGCAAACCCTTCATTGTCCAGCACCTTGGGACCTCTATACAGGCTGATATTAGCAATGACACCGCTATCGATCCTGATTTGATAACAACTTTCAAGCGAGGAGTAGAAAGATATTTGAGGAGGACAAATTTGCAGGGGTATGGGGAGAGAGTGGGGGAGTGGGATTAATTTGGACAGCTCTTTCAAAGAGTCAGCACAGACACAATGGGCCGAATGGCCTCCTTTTGTACTGTATTATTCTATGATACCTCTATTAGCAGTGACACTTCTATTTGCTGATATTAGCAATGGCACTCTGAAAGGTACTGTATGAATGTTGTTGTTGCTGTGTGTGTGGCTGAGGGTCTGGGCAGCCCGAGGGGAGTGATTCCGTTGGGAGCTTTGCCATGTTGCCAGTGACAGGCACTGGATCACACATAAGAATTATTATTATTGAGTGACTGTTTCAGGCAAGCTGAGCAGTAAACTCCACAGCAGGCGTATGGTGAAGGTCTGGTTATCAGGAGCTTGTTGGCTAGGAAAACAACAACCTCCTGGATCTTTACCCTCACGTGGAGAGGCTGTGGGGAGGAGAGGGTGGTGGTAGGGGCGTGTTTCTGACTGGTTCCTTGATGTGGTCAGTCTCGGGCTGGGCGGCAGTGATGGGCCTGACCTGGGCGCTCACCTCACACAGTGTGTTCAGCTCTCATCACAGCTGGTGCGTAATGATGGTGGCCAGTGAGGGGCAATGTTACACAATGAGATATTGACTAAACTGAGGGTAAACACAGATTGAATGTCTGATGTTGAGTTATATTTAACCCGGGTTACTCATTAGCTTCCCAACCGGTCTCACTCCCATCTGAGTGCCCCACTCCCTCCCACCCAGGCTGTCCCCTGATGAGGTGGATGCTGGGCTGTGGATCGGGTTGTTGAGCTGTTGATGTGGCAGCGCTGGGTCAGCCTGATACCCACGTGGCCACATCTGCTG